>NW_013666175.1:133597-135503 GCF_000517525.1 Limulus polyphemus | reverse complement strand
TCATCTTACATCCCATTAGCGCTTTGTTGTTCTTTAAGCATCATTTTAATAACAGTGAATCATCTTACATCCCATTAGCGCTTTGTTGTTCTTTAAGCATCATTTTAATAACAGTGAATCATCTTACATCACATTAGCGCTTTATTGTTTTTTGAACATTATTTTAATAACAATGAATCATCTTATATCACATTAGCGCCATATTGTTCTCTGAACCTCATTTTAATGACAATGAATCATCTTACATCACATTAGCGCCATATTGTTTTTTGAAGATCATTTTAATGACAGTGAATCATCTTACATCACATTAGCGCCTTATTCTTCTTCGAACATCATTTGAATGGCAAGGAAGCCGTCTTCAGTTGTTTATTGTGATTTTTCGAACGTGATTCAATCACTTGGCTAACGATTAGAATGACACGCAAGAAATAGCTGACAGTTACGAGTACAAGGAACTTTCTGTCTTCTCTTAATTCGAGTGAAAGATTGCCTTATTAGACAACATAAATTTAGTTGACATAAACTAAAGGCTATAAGATTTACGATCTTCCCATTGATAGAAGTTTTGAACAAAAAAAACTATGTTCCACTCCTTTATAGCGTGATGCCCCCTGCGATTTCATTGGAAGACGGACACGGCGAAAGAAGATGTAGAGATACGGATTCACTACATATGAAAACCTAAGTTCTAGCCACTTTAATACTATTAAATACAGGTCCCTTGTTTTGAAATGTGTGGCTACTGTTAACATATCATGATGTTATTCTCAAATGCTTCGGGCGTTTCTTAACAGTTAATTAATTTAATAGCATAAAAAATGTTATAAAATGATAAATAGAAAATGATCAACATATTTGCTCACACTTTAGCATATTTTTTGATTCATAAACTTCATTTTATTCAATTGTTTTTGATAACGTTAGATTGTTCATTGAACTTACGAAGCTATCTACAAAGTGACAACCTCAGGTATCGAACCACAATTTTAGCGTTATAATCCCTCAAGCTTACCGCTGAGCTACCAGGGGTCTTTCTATATTATATTTCCATTCTTCGAAGATATGCACATAAAGAAACATAACATTATCAAACATTCAATTTTTACGTGTATAAATCAGATGAAAGGTGGCAATTACATAAGTTATTTTTTTGGAAAGTCATACTATTATTAGTATTATCTGAGTTCGATTAACTTTTAAGAAAAATATATCTTGTCATTTCCTTCAACTCGGTAATCCTGCTTAAAATAATCATTAAGAAAAAAAATACTTTGAATATACGACTTTATATCTACAAATAAAATTTGATTAGGGAACATCTGTTTCTTTCTGACTAAATACTTTCACCAGGTTTGTATTAATAGGTCGTAACTATGTCTTTTGATATGTCCAACCATCTCTAAGCAGTACGTTTTTTTTTAAAGGTATAAAAAAGAAACAAACTTTAAAGATATATATTACAGTTTTATGTAAGTTACCGCTCTATTACAAAGTCTCTCGATATAGGTGTGTAGCCGAAACGTTGAGCCAAAAAACAACAACAACAACAAAAAAAGAGTAAAAAGTCGTACCTGTTTGCTTAATATGTACAAACACAGTCAGTGAGGATAAAGTTAAACTGTTCACTCTTTTCATTGTCTCTTACATAAACAAAATTATCTAAAACTTAATTCATAAGTTAAGTATCTATTAAACGATTTTTGTTTTGAATTTCGCGCAAAGCTACACGAGGGCTATCTGCGCTAGCCGCCCCTAATTTAGCAGTGTAAGACTAGAGGGAAGGCAGCTAGTCATCACTACCCACCGCCAACTGTTGGGCTACTTTTTTACCAACGAATAGTGGGAATGACCGTAACATTATAACGCCCCCAAAAGGGCGAGCATGTTTGGTATGACGGGGATT
>NW_013666175.1:115620-132597 GCF_000517525.1 Limulus polyphemus | reverse complement strand
CCCCCAAAGGGCGAGCATGTTTGGTGTGACGGGGATTTCTATTAAACGAACTAGAACTTTTAGATTTTCGAATAATCGGTAGGTGGCGCCTCAATTTAGTTCGATTGAATTACTAAGGAAACTGACAAAGACAACAACAAATCAAGGTACAAATAAAAAAAAAGAGTTAATAATTACCTACTTATCATGTTTACACTGTTATAGTCCTCTTGAGATAATTGCACCAAGTTTTGCGTATACGCGGTACTTACTGAATTAAGAATGCAAAGATACAAACTGCAAATACCGAATGGATCACATTGGTTGCGCTTAAGGACGAATTAATCCATTTCAGCAGGCATTACGAGAACACAATATTTTAAGTTGAATGTAGTGTAAGGCAATTCATCTGTTGATGAGCTCTACGCTATTTTAAGTTGAATATAGTGTAAAGTAATTCATCTGTTGATGAGCTCTACGCTATTTTAAGTTGAATATAGTGTAAAGTAATTCATCTGTTGATGAGCTCTACGCTATTTTAAGTTGAATATAGTGTAAAGTAATTCATCTGTTGATGAGCTCTACGCTATTTTAAGTTGAATATAGTGTAAAGTAATTCATCTGTTGATGAGCTCTACACTATTTTAAGTTGAATATAGGGTAAAGTAATTCATCTGTTGATGAGCTCTACGCTCCCAACATTCTTTAATTTAACTGTTCATTAACCCGTTTCATCAGATATATATGAAATGATTGGTGTAAAGGAACCGATATTATTATTATTATGTGGGAATATGCTTATATATAAACGCTGAATACCACCTGGTGTCAAATTATTCAACTGTAAAGCAAATTATCTTGTCTTAATCTAGAAGGTGTATACAAGCTTTATGGACTTTATACACGGACAGACAAATGTCTCTGATTTACACATTTTCTGTGTTCATTCGATAATTAGTTAAAATCTGCCAGATGTGAAAACGTGTAAAGCTAACCACATTTAATATGAGATTTGTTGTGTTTTTAAAAACATATAAAGGGTGAGGCAAAAGTCACTATACATCGGTTTCATTTAGAACAGAGTTTAATTCCTATCATCTTGTTCTGAAAAAAATAATATTTGAATTGGTTTCAGTTGTCTTTATAATAATTTCTTTAGTGCCAAACATATAATACACCGACTACACCAACCGTATAGTACTAACAACACCATCTATACTTACTGTACAAGTCGTTTAGTACCAACCACACCGACTGTATAATACCAACTATACCGACTGTACCAGCCGTTTAATACCAACTCTAGCCCTTTCCAGCCGTATAGTAACTTTTGTCCCCCCACTTATCCTCATATATTAACAAAATGAATTAACAAGTTTTAACAACTTTAGTGCTTTACCAAGATATCACTGTATAATACTTACAAGAATTTTAGCGAATAATTCAACAAGTCCTATGAATTCATTATGTGAAAATGCCCTGTTGCTTATGTAAAGCATTCATGTGTAAAAACTTGTCAAATGCAAGCTTAAATTGCCCAGGTTTCTTCTTCTGCTGAGACGTGTCATCGAACAATAATAGTAACAACAAAAACCAAGGATATATAAACATATGTTAGTTGTTTCTATGATTATAAGCCAGAAAATCAACAGATAGTAAGGCCATCGGATATAGTAGGAATCCTGTTATTTCAAAATGATGGATAACTTTTCCAGTGATGGGAATAATGTATCATTAGCTCATACGAATGTTTATATAAGAGAATTGTAGTCAATATTTATGTATTATGGCAACCAAAATATTATAAAATAATGTACGTGTTAACGAGTAGTGTTCATTTTGAAATTAGAAGGCACCAGAGGTCGCATTCATTGAAATAAAGTTCCTTGCTTTTTCATGGAAATATTTAAACAGTACAAGGTGTTGTTTTCACTATATATATATATATATACATAAATGTGAGATGTGAGGTTTTGTTTGTTACTGTGAATATTACATGAGAATTCGAATTTAAACGGTATTTAAGATATTATGCAAATTTTTCAATCTACTGTGGTAACACCATTTTTAAGATGATATCTCTCGAATGTTCTATCAACTTAAGTTAAATAATCAATCCTCTAAAAACATCTGGTAAGCCACGTCCTAACTCCTTCACTGGCTTGTGTGGCGACTACTGGACAGGTGTTCATTATCTTGCTACCCATATCCTAACCTTTCTACGTTCCAGGCTCGAACCCGGTACTTCATGCATCCTGAGTAAGGGCTCTACAGAAGTGGTTAAATGGTTACACCCACCTCAACCTCCACCCATTCAAATCACTTTCTAACTATCGTGTTTTGTATGAAAACATTTTTATACCTCTTATAACAAGCTTTTCTTAGTTTAACTGTAAATTTTAGTTAAATATAACAGAATAAAAGACATTTCTTATTTGAACCCACTTGCGGTCGTACCACACGTTGAACTATGATACGTAATACGAGTAGTTTTGTGAATGTGTATTTATTTCATTATGGCCCTCATTCGGTTCGTAATCGTTAACATAAGTTATTTTGTTTATAATTAATAATACGAAAAAATAACAAGAAAAACGGTTATCACACAGTAATGACGGTTCGTTATCAAGTAAAGAAAATCATTGTTACGTTCATAGAGTAATTGCCTGGTACCTGGTAGTAGTTATACTAATAACGTGTCTAATAAAGCATTTGATTTAACGTCAGTCCAATTACTGAGACCTGAGTCTTTATTAGAGTTACTGATATAGAGCGAATATGTTTATCTCCCCTTCTCCTCTTGCAATCACAAAAAAAAATCTCTGTTTTTATAGCCTTTTGGGACATACGTAATTTTTTGGGAAAAATTTCTCTCTTGTCAAAGCCAGCCTTGATCTAAAGATTAATGGCTAATCTGATATTATGATGTTAATTCGCTTCAGACTTTTGCTTAAGAGTCCTGAATGTAGTAAAAAAGAGAAAAGAAACAAAAAGCTGACTAGCAGAAAGTACTCAACAAATACGTGCGCTGTTGACATACGTGGGCTGGTAACACTCAATTTTGAGCTTTCAATACATAACACTGAAAGATAAAATCGCAAGCTCCACAAAAATCATTAAGTGCTCTATTATAATTTAGAAGTATGCCACACGTTATATTGCCACATTTAGTATAAGAAAATCCCATGTATGTAGAAGGAGCTGTCTCCGTGTATGAAAATTAGTTATGAAACTCAAATCTCATTAGCGTATTTGTGAAACTGTATTGCATGTTTACCAGACAGGCGCCCTATATTCAAAAAAATATTAATAGAACGCCCTAAATAAGACTTGTTCCTACCTGGAAGGCACATAAGCGTTGGGGCTAGAAGGGTATCCATGTGTACAACTGGATAGGCATTAGTTGATTTGAAAGAACATTGATAGGTAAAAAATTCCACCTATACGGTTGGATATCTAACTGAAAAGTCAACCAGATTCTCAATTTTATATATGTTATCCAAGATGTATTTGTACTTAAAAAAACAACAAAAAAACATCATGAACATTTCTTATCCTATACCTTTTCATTAAATACACGTATTGTGCTTGTCCTATCGGATTAATACCAAATTTTCTAATGACCTAGGCACACTAACACAGAATTTGATCTAGGGATTTCCCGTATGTAATCAGGTCAAGTATAGAACAACGTGGACATCCGCTTTCTCTTGTAAAGAAAACATTTTTATGGTTGGGATATAATATATGTATAACAAATCAAAAGGCCAACATGAAACTTAATGTCCTTTTCTCTCATCAATATCGATGGTTATCTAGCATGTTTCTCGTACATTAAAAGTCGTGTTTTTATACTTCTATATTGTTATATCAGGACTTGAAAAACGGTCCTGATATCAGTTTTTTGCTTTACAAGTGGTCTTAAATATATGCTGTTAACCCAGCGTGTTAAAGAAATCACTCGAGTAGAGGTCACTATATGTTTCCACATATCTAAAGTAAGTATGTGTATAGGTCACATTAATGTAACATTTCTGAGAATGGAGTACTTATATATACCGAACGCAAATTTGTACAGAATATTACCAGTTATACTAGTTAGCACGTGTGCTTCACGTGTCAAAAAAGAGAATCAGGGATCAGAAGGAAAATGGAAAAATACAAAAGACAAAATTGCAAGCAATAATGTATTTAAAAATTAATGATATGAATATTTTTGTTAATTTTTTTATACAAGTTACCCAAGATCTAGTTGTATTTCATAAAGGAAAAAAAACAACATAAACAACTAAATAATTATCCCTTATGAATGAACAGAGAATTTACTTTCGTCGTTTATTTAGCTAGGATACACTGCCACCTGTGTATGAAAGAACATTATACTAATATAATAATAAATAAAGAACGACTTGTAAGCCTAATTTACTTATTTATTTTGGGGGAAACGTACTGAATGTTTCCCCACAAAGCAAACCACTTCATTAGTCTTATAATTCATTGTTTGCTAATTTATTATTAGAAAACAGTGGATCAGAGAGCAGTACTTTTAAGAAGAAGAAAAAACAACAACAACACAGGTTGCTTAGATTAATAAGATATTGTAATGTTTACGAAGGGCGGGAAAAATGTTCACTTCATTTCCTTCCAATGGTAGAGTTGTTATAATATCGGAAAAGAGATACAAACTTTCACCTACCATTTTATGAACTTTAGAATGTGAAGAAATCACCTAATATTAAATTATTATCAGTCACAAAGCTCAAATTATGATTAATTAAAACAAAATGATCGAATAATCATAAAATTTCCTTGGAGTCTTGGGTGCACTATAAGAGTGACAGTCACATTTTATTATTCGGTCAGAATGATAAAAGTAGCCCATGAGTTGGCGGTGGATGATGTTGACTAAATGACTTCCCTTTAATTATCATTTCAAAATTAGGACGGCTATGCACAGGTAAGTCTTTGTGTAGGTTTGCGTGTAGAATGCTATGTTCATGCTGACTGGTTTACCCAAATTGGGATTGATTCATTGATCAACTTGTATAATGATAAGTTGACGTTGTTTAAAACGATTTAAAGTAAATTATATAAGTTAGTACACGATAAGAAAGTTATCTAATCTCGAAGTAAAACTACATTTCTCTATCTATACATTTGAGTGTGCATACATTTTCTGATTGCAGAAGATGATGACAACTTGGAATATGTCACACATTCTTGCAGAAGATGGTGACAACTTGGAATATGTCACACATCTTTGCAGAAGATGATGACAACTTGGAATATGTCACACATTCTTGCAAAAGATGGTGACAACTTGGAATATGTCACACATCCTTGCAGAAGATGGTGACAACGAGGAATATGCCACACATCCTTGCAAAAGATGGTGACAACGAGGAATATGTCACACATCCTTGCAAAAGATGGTGACAACTTGGAATATGTCACACATCCTTGCAGAAGATGGTGACAACGAGGAATATGCCACACATCAGTTTGTGCAAGGATTCTGTATGCACTTTTTAGCCACGGCACATCGGCTCATAGAACGGCTCTGAGTTGTTTTTTGTTTGTTTGTTTGTTTTTCAAGTAGAAATTTTTAGCTCATAGCTCTGTCATCCCTTGAATTACAGTTTTGGACTCAGGAGGTCAAACTCTTTCGATTGATGTATTTGATCACGCCCAAGGTCTCACAGATTAATTTACTCTAATCCTACCTAAAAGAATTTCAATTTGAGGGTAGGTTGGTAGAGATCCTGATTAGTAATAAAACTGGATCGGGTATACGATAGCCCCACACTTGGTATTGCTGGCGCACAAAAACATTGCTAATAAAAAGGGAAACAAAGGTCCCATAGATTAATCTACTCTAATCCTGTCTAAAATAATTTCAATTTGAGGGTAGGTTGGTAAAGATCCTGATTAGTAATAAAACTGGATCGGGTATACGATAGCCCCACACTTGGTATTGCTGGCGCACAAAAACATAGCTAATAAAAAGGAAAACAAAGGTCTCATAGATTAATCTACTCTAATCCTGTCTAAAAGAATTGCAAGTGCCGCAGCTATTGAGGATTCCCTCTTGTTTGATTATACAATTACCTGCAGACAGACAGACAGGGGCACCCATCAAGGCTTGCGCCAACGCTCTGCTAGTAATATTCAGTAACAGACTACATAACATAATATTTAGGTATTTAAAAGAGATTGCCGACAATGTTTCGTATTTGGATGGTCATTAGCAAGGAATGCATATTACCATATCCGTCCAACGATAACGATATAAAAATGTAGTGGTTCGCCTTGCCAGGATCTCACGACCTGCACTGAGAAAAGGGTGATTCTAAGGCAACACATAAGAAACGCAATGTGGCGTGGCATTGGCCTGTATACGTGTTACTAGAGTTCCGGGTTTTTGTAAAGCGGCTGATATGCGTACGATTTAACAGGCGGAGAGTGTGAACAGGCTGTCGCCTTGATCAACCGGAATATACCATTACACATAAAGAGGGGTTAGGAAAGCTGTGGTTCACAAACGTGCGTTGATTACAGTTTAGAAGCGCGAGATTAGTACTACCCAAATGATAAAAACGAGCACGTAACAACATGCACAAATACACCTAAAACTAGCTGATATATGAACATATTACTCGTGTTTCGTGTTACGTTGCACACGGTTCTATAACATCTAACTAACTCGTAGATAAACAAAAGGTGAAACGGGCAGGAACTGCCTAGAACAGCGTGACACTTGTGGAAAAAAAGTCTTGGAGGACAATGTACATAAGAAGCACAGATGGAAAAGGACGACGTTTCAAAAGACGAAAAACGTAATCTATTTCCACCAGTGCTTGTTTCATAGATTAATCCTGCAAGACTTTCACGCGGGTTGCTGCCCATTTCACCTTTTGTTGTTCATTACGAAAGCTCTGCCTAATTCATCTATAATAGAATATACAATCAACTGTTAGCTCCGAGTTCTGATCTAGTTGAAATTAACGCGTGGAATTATCCTCGAAGAGATGGTTGGCTGGTTGGTTGGTTGCCACGCAACAATATAGTCTCAAGCGTTTTCATTACTGTAGCTAGAGGTTGAGCAATTTGATGACAACGTATGCTATATCATTTTTTTTTTACGATAAATCACGACTGCAATTACACGTTAGGTATTAGATATCTGAAATATATTTAATTTCGTGACAGATAAATTAAAGTAGATGTAAATAAAAATCCGCGTGATTACGTTTTAAAGAAATAAATATTTATAGCTTACAGTCTATTGTCATTGAAAAAAAATTATGACGTTTCAGTCAGTTCATTTTAAGTATATAAGAATAAGAAATATATTATTCTAAGGTGCAGAGTAACTGGTATATTCATCTTATATTTGCTAGAATATGTGACAAATTCTATATTCTTATAAGTATAATATCAATCTCTATATATATAAGAATTTTCCTTTAATGTTTCTTTTCTTTTCAGATAAAGCACGTGTCTTATTTATTACTGTATGATATAACACACATTGTTTAAATTGTTATTTTCTCGTTGGGAAGATTTATTAATTAGTTTATTTTAATAAATTTTGTTGCAACAAAAATTACCTTTCTATTGAAAAAAAGTATAAACAACAAAGCTTCGATGTAACCCACAAAACCGGATCAAGTTTGTTTGTTACGCACAAAGCTACACAATGGGCTGTTTGTATCCTGCCCATCACGGGTATCGAAACCCGATTTTTGGCGTCATAAACATGCACACTTACCGCTGAGCCACTAGGGTACACCGCATTTTACAGATCTTAATGTATTAGTTGCTATCACGTATGCCCTGATGTATCATAATCAAGTATGTCGTGAGGTATGATAATTAAGTATGTCCTGAGGTATGATAATTAAGTATGTCCTGAGCATCATACCTCAGGACATACTTAATTATCATACCTCACGACATACTTGATTATCATACCTCAGGACATACTTAATTATCATACCTCACAACATATTTGATTATGATACACCAGGGCATACGTGAGTATCATAACTCAGGGAAGTTTGAGGCTAATTGCTGATTAATATTTGAGCAATTAAACAGAAAATATTCATTTCTAGTCAAGTTATATGTTTAATAATACGTTAATAGCTTAAGAGTTGATTATCATACCTCAGGACATACTTAATTATCATACCTCAGGACATACTTTATTATCATACCTCACTACATACTTGATTATCATACCTCACGACATACTTAATTATCATGCATCAGGACATACTTAATCATCATACCTCAGGACATACTTAATTATCATACCTCAGGACGTACTTAATTATCACACCTTAGGACATACTTAATTATCATACCTCACAACATACTTGATTATCATACCTCAGGACATACTTACAAAATTAAACTGTATTTTTTTTATTACCAAAAATAATATCAAACTAACCTCTCAGATTTCATTTCTATTTGATTTCGAACAAAATCAATAATTTTCATTACGCCTTCAAAAGACTTTCAGTGATTAAATTTAGTGTTCGTTTCAAAAATCTCTGATATTTAAAGCAAATTACTTCTAGTAAGTTTAATGAGTTTAGAATTCAGGTTTATGTTCAGGGAGTTTTCCATAATTATAGTAATGTTCATTCCATTATAATAGTAGTTTAAGAGAATAAAAAAAAAAAAGCTAAAGACACCGAACAGTAGATGCGGAAACCAACTTTTTAATATAATATATGTCGATCTTCGGGGAGATGTTCTGACTATTGTTAATAATGATACAACTGAACACAGAGTGGAAACTACACTTCTAATTACCCCCCCCCCCAAGACAAAACCATTTAATAATTTAGATTCTGCATATGCGCCGTGTTTCCATTAAAACATTATAAATAACATACAACAACTTGCTTGTAATAATACTGTCTTGCTCAGTACATAACATGCTCATTCCGTGCACATGGGGGCGCAACGAATCTGATAAAGCACTGAAATTAGGATTCAAATTACAGAGAGGCTTTACTTTATTAGGAATATTTACATGGTCACGCAAGGGTAATCCCCTAAATTACCATAGGTTTGTGTTTTGAAAATCATGTCATTTTACACTATAATATATTTATTTTTGTATAAAACACCATTGGATTTGAAACACCCACGCACAAACATAGATTCAATAGTTATTCTACATAAATTGTTTGATTGGTTCTCGGGGAACTGTTATAAACCTGTAGAAGGGTATAGTAATCTAATTATTAAATTATTACTCCCAACAGAAGAAGTTAATTCAAATTAATTAAACAATTTCCTTAACAATCTCCTGACTCGTGCAATCGGCCAGAACAAACAAAAACAATATATTTAAACATATTTCCATACACTCCATCTGTTACATTTATTGCTATAAATTTTAGTATTTCTCACTAAAAGCAGCATATATTTTAGATGATTTATGGCTTAATTAAGTATTCAAGAAATCACGCCTTAATAATTTTGTTTTTTGTATTTGATGCTATAAAATGGTGGACATTTTAGCTCAATTATCTGACTTCAACAATAGCATTAATAGGTATTTGACATACACCCTCCAACAATACTATTATCTCCAAGTGCCTATGTTCTACTGACACTTGTAAATATTTGGTTTCTCTAGTTTACAGCTATCCCAGTTGTTTGCACTATTAGTCTTGAAACAACAACAACAATTGTCTACTCGATAAAACTCACTTTCTCTGAAAGGAGGATGGGGTAAGCCTTAAGGGTAGCTATACTAATACAGCTTCGTGAGTTTGTAATGAAAAAAGTATGATAGTATTATGTTAGGTGAGGTGGACGTAGTGTACTTACAGGGATGCTTTACTGCATACTAGCTTTTAAATTTAATGGTATTGTCCCTTATTTTCTAGAATGTTCCTAAGCCATAAAAATGTGTGCAGCTTTCCCTATATGTGTTAACGATGTTCTTTCTGTTGCTGTCTGCTATATATCAAAATCACAGCTATGGGAATGGAGTTGGAGAGTTTATGAGCCACGAGGTTGACTATATTTCAACTATCCTTAGAACTTAAACATTTTAAAGTTCATAAATAAGTTTCTTCCGTTTAACCATATTTACTAAACTTTCTTCATCCAAAAAAGTGGTTAATGTACCTAGAATTTGATTCTGAGGATTCATGGCTCGCATACCGTTTAACCATATTCACTAAACTTACTTCATCCAACAAAGTGGTTAATGTGCCCAGTATTTGATTCTGAGGAGTCATGGCTCGCATACCGTTTAACCATATTCACTAAACTTACTTCATCCAACAAAGTGACAGAGAAAGGTTACCAGAATGGTGCCTGGGATGGTGAAGTTGTCATACGAGGAGAGGTTAAGATCCCTGAAAATGTTTTCTTTTGAAAAAACATGAGTTTGAGGGGGATCTGATTGAGGTGTTTAAGATTGTTAAGAGAGTTGATAACGTTGATGCATCATTTTTTTTTCATACTTGTTTTTCATAACAGTGAGAATAGTAGGACTAGGGGACAGAAATATAAATGTTGGCAGTATAGGAGTCACCTTCGGCTAAGACAGTTTTATTTTTCTAACAGGGTGGTTGGCTTTTGGAATGGGTTACCTGCAGTTGTTGTGGAGGCAGTAAATTTAAGTGAGTTTAAGAAAAAGTTTGATAAATATATGAATGATAAGGGTTGGCTTTAAGTTGTTCTTTTTTTAGATTTATCTATTAATAGGTTTAGTTTAGAGTATGGGACAGCCGAGATAGACCAATAGGTCCCATGTTGTCCCAAAACATTATGTTATTATACATCTAGGCTTAGGTTTTGGCATTTGTCTTGAGAATTAATTTGAAAATGCGTTAGAAAAAATGTAATATGTATTGAAGGTAGACAATTTTAACCAAGGCAGTTTCTGTGCTAAATTCCAGGTTTCAGTTTTTACGCTGGCTACTCTGTGCTAAATTCTGAATTTCAGTTGTTTTTTTACACAGGCTACTCTGCGCTAAATTCTAAGTTTCGGATTTTAAACATGCTTCTCTGTGCTAAAATTCATCTCTTAGTTTCTTACAGTAATGTGTTAAATCAATAAATAATCGCACTACGACAAAATGTATTTCTCTGAAATAAAAGCTATTTAATATAAAACATATTATTCATATATTCAAATACATTTTTAAATTTTTTTTGAGCTTCTGGAACCATACAACTACAACGATATTATATTGCACACGCTCTGTGACACCCTAACCCATTCTTTTAAATCCGGTTTCGTTAGGTTACGCATGGATAAAGACAGTAGGAGCCCTCCTTAATTTATTTAGCATCATTAATTAGATGAGATGCATTCGACTCATTTAAAAAGTAATATAAAAAAAACATAAATGCTACGCCAGATGCTCTTTCATGTGCGAGTTATTGAGAGTTTTTATATATAATCGGATTGTATGCTTTGTAAAAACTTTATAATTTATCAAATTGTATGCAATACTTAAAAAAAAAGGCACTCCAACCAACAACATACCAATACTTAATTCTCGGGCCAAGTTTCGAATTTCCGAAATAATTTATGGTAATTAGTCTTAAAAGTGGTTGCCTTTCGCAAAATGTCATAATTCGTTAACGCAAATTAACATAACATTAACACAAATATGCTTTTATTCCACTATTAGATAGAGGAACAGAAGGTAACCAAATTTCGACTGGTAGGACCAAAACACACGAAAACAGCACATTACTTTTTCATTCTGCTAATTAAATTCGTCTAAGGGCCAAGGACATTGCAAGATGATTCTTATCGTTCCTTAAAATATTAGGGCTTATTTGATTGAAGTTAAGCACAAAGCTTTACAATGGGCTATTAGAGCTCTACCCACCACGGGTATCGGAACCCGGTTTCTAGCGTTGTAAGTCCGCAGACATTCCGTTATGCCACTGGGGGGGGGGGCAAAATATTAGGGAAAATGGATACAAACTAAATGTAAGATGTATAATGAGCAGTATAATGTTTTATATTCTATTTTGATAAACTTAAAACCTGTGTATGTAAAAGAAAAAAGATAAGTTGGATTATATCGGTTCCTTTGACACAAACACACATGTATATAAATATATATGTATATTTCTAAAATCATGCACGTTACTTAAGTGTAACTGACAAGTTTGCCAAATGCCAGCATTTCCTGATTTCATAAAACGAAACAAAGCTTATTGAGCAGTATAAGGTACATTATTATCTTAGTACAAGATCAAAAAAAATAGGGCCAGCGAGAAAAGTGGCTGAGCAATTTAAATTTTATTGTTATTGGGTCTGGCACACGTTGAATGGGTAACTGAAGGGGAATTCCCAGCCTGAATTGTCTGAGACTTAAAGGTCAAACTTGTCACTTTGATTTGTGGCTAGGTTGTTATGACGACAGGGAAGGAGTGGATAAAGTTGGCTTAATGAAGTAAGGTGGTCTACGCGGTTTGCCTGATACTTGAGGTTTGTATTATCGTGGTTCAAAATCTGGGGGTGCTAATCCTGTACAAACGAGGCCCTCATGGGATGAAAGTCTTCATAATCGGGTATTAGCAGCGACAACCATTAATTGTCACGTGTGATTTTTATTTCATTTTTGATGTCTTCGTAATACATGCTTAATGAAATAATCTACCGAGACGAATTTAAATCGCTTGGACACTCAATGTCTTTGCCGTCAAACACCTTTGCAGCGAGTTTGTAATAGCGCTTTTAGTAAGAGAATGTCTACAATAAGGTATGCGTAGTATGGGAGTTTATTAATCGAAATACAAAGACTGTTTTTGAATGAAAGGGACGAACAAATTGGGTAACAATTGAAATAGATGCTTAAATACCCCAGTTACTTTGGCCAACTTGATGATAAGAATAATATGGAAATGACTCATATCAGTTGACGCTATGCATCCTTTTTAATCCGTGATCCCCAAAAGTAGTTGATTCAAGTTGAAATTATATAAATAACATTGAATACAAAAGTGGGGCGTTGCACTCATTCTTGAGTCATGACGTAGATTACTTTCTAACCAATAGTAGAACGTATATAACAGCTTTGAAGGTTATAAAGTAAGACTTGGTCCTTTTCAGTTGGTTTAATAGTAGTCAAGCACAAAAATACACAATGGGCTATTTGTGCTGTGCCAACATCGGGTATCGAAACCTAGTTTTTAGCGTTATAAGCCTTCAGACTTACCGTTGGGCCACTGGAGGGAGTCAGTATATTACCAGTTTATTGTAATAAATTTGGAGTGGGGAATGTACACTGCTCTGTGACGTTTTCTATACTTTGTGAAGATGAGTTCAATGTAATCTGTCAAAGAAACCTCAATTAAAAATTTAATTTGACGTTGGTATTATAACCTACAGTTTAAAGCGACCTGAAATTAGATGGACATTCGATATTTGTGACATTTGCATGTGAATGTCCTTTCGAAAGGGAATGAAAAAGTGTAACGTTTCGGAGGTTTTAATAGTTGAATGAATTTCATCTTTTACAACGCTCTCTGGTAATTTCTTTACGATTATAAAAATATTTCTGGCGTGGCTATTCGTTACTCTATCAACAATCATTTCGAGATTTGCATGCGAATATCCATCTGAATCAGAAGAAGAGTGACTTTCGTGTGCGAATATCCATTTGAATCGGAAGAAGAGTGACTTTCGTATGCGAATATCCATCTGAATCAGAAGAAGAGTGACTTTCGTATGCGAATATCCATTTGAATCGGAAGAAGAGTGACTTTCGTATGCGAATATCCACCTGAACAGTACAAACTGGCATTTGAGAACGTTATAACTATCCCCTGCTGTCTCCAGTGCGCCATAGAAAATATGAAAAGCGTGGCATTCCTGCATGCGAATATCTTCCTGAATAGCAAAGATCAGTGACTTTTAAAGAAAAGAAGCATAACTTTGATTGTGGCTTAAAAGCCAAATTTCATCATTTCGAACGCTCTTCTGCCATTTCTTGTGTGTTATAAAAAGTATCTGAAGAGATACATTCATTAGCAATATCCTTCAGAATAGTAAACGATTTTGAGCGCTCAACGGCTATTTTCGGACTTGAACATCATAACTAAATGCTTGAAGAATAACATGCAAATATTTCTCACGGTAATAAACATCAGTGACGTTCGTAAAAAGAATATTTTTTCAAGATAGTAGATATTAGTGACGTTCGCAAAAAAAAAAAGTGTAACTTTGTCAGAGGGCTTAAGAATATTTTTCAAGATAGTTTGTTTGTTTTGAATTTCGCGCAAAGCTACACGAGGGCTATCTGCGCTAGCCGTTCCTAATTTAGCAGTGTAAGACTAGAGGGAAGGCAGCTAGTCATCACCATCAACCGCCAACTCTTGGGCTACTCTTTTACCAACGAATAGTGGGATTGACCGTCACATTATAACGCCCCAACGGTTGAAAAGGCGAGCATGTTTGGTGTGACGGGGATTCGAACCCGCGACCCTCAGATTGCGAGTCGAGCGCCCTAACCACCTAGCCATGCCAGGCCTTTAAGATAATAAACATCAGTGATATTAAAAAAAAAAGCGTGTAACTTTGTCAGAGGATTAAGAATAATTTTCAAGATAGTAAACATTAGTGATATTCTCAAAATAAAAACGTGTAACTTTGTCAGAGGGTTTAAAATTCTACTTTTATAATTTCTAACGCTCTCTAGTTATTTCTTGGGCGGAGTAAGAATATCTGCAGAGAGATACACAAGCGAGTGTTCTTCAAAGATTCTCGAGATTTGAAGAAAAAAATAATAATCGCACATGACGTTCACTATTTAAATACTCTTATGACACTCTAAAATTGAAAATAGATGGCGAGCGTTCAAAATGACGCAGCTCGAGTTTTACCTCACCCCCAACATAATATTATCATATTAGAATAACAGTATCTGTATTGGAGATACCTATAGAAAGAACTCTATAGCTCTGAAGATGATAAGATGTGTTAAAAGATCAAATATTTTATTAAGTTATCTTTGAATATCAAATTAACAAATAAAACATAGTGACATTCTTTGCGAGTATCACCAATTTACACTATTATGGAGGATATTCGTATATTAATTTTCATATACCTTTTTATTACATCCAGGGAATAGCTTGAGAGCATTCAAAATTATGAAATACGACTTTTAAACTCTTAAAAAACTTTACTTTTTCCACAAGTGTCTCTGATTTTTTTTCATTATTTGAGAAGATACGAGAGATAGTTGAAAAATGATAACAAAAAGTCCAAGAAACATCACTCTTTTTAATTGTGCAAATTTTATAGATATTAAATATCAATCTAATTTCACGCCGTTAAAATATTTAGCGAATGATATTATAGTCTGTTTTTTAAATCTAAGTATTTGGTATTTTCGCCCTGAACGGCACTTTATGTAATAATCCGGCTAAATGACCAGTTCGGGGATCCTTAAGATTCAAGCACAGTCGTCCCTAATTTAGATTTAGAGTTGATGACTAAAGTGAGGTTAAATACACTGCAGTATCCGCCGTCTATACGTCTGATCTCAACCAAACAGGCAAGATTAATTGTCATAGTTATAATCTTCCTTGATCTTAAAGTGCAGAACATATTTGATGACATACATTGCGGCTCTAACCTTGGATCTTGCTATGCACAGCTTAGCAAGTTAACCAGTGGGTCACGCCCACTAAAACGAGATGTTAAAAAAGTTTGGAATCTCAAGAACGTACACGATTATCCTAGAAAAATACGAAAAATGAAATGCGCATGTGATGAGCTAATGAATTTTGGTTGCATAGAGATGTAATAATAGACATGAATGTATGCTATCTATATATATATATTATTCATGTGCACATTCACTGTCAATAAGTGGAATACTGAGTAATAGTAAAGAAAGTATTGCAAAAAAAGAAGCTAATTACAGGGTTTACTTTTCAGCAAGATGTAATTGTCAAAACGTTTAGTTCGTTGACTACAATGCGAATAAGTTACAGAAAAATTTGTAATGTATTGCAGACACTAATGTTGGGATAACAATAACGACAAAGAAGAACATAGTGACATCTGACAAAACTTTACCAATTATAACAATTATCGTGTATATTTCTAGATACACTTCAGAACTAAAAGCTGTCAACTTACAATTTTCAATTTATTTTGTTTTGTTATTATAATTAACTTTTTTTTATTTTTTCGACTATATAAATGTCTTTTCTGTGTGTTTTACAACTAACTGCACACCCTGGTGATATTAATATCAAAACTGATTATGACTAGTTGGTAAAAATGATACTAGAAAAAGAGAATTTACTTTTAGTTCAGAGATGAAAAAAAGTTTGCTATATAGTTATTCTTTTTACCATATATTACAATCACATGAGTGGATTTTCATGCACTTTTATATATAGAATAACTAACTGTTAACTATCAGTTGATCAATAAATGACATATCTAAGTGCGATATTTCTATATTGTGGTTTAATTTTATCAATAGTAATGAATAACAATCTACATAGTTAATGGTAACTGAATTTAATGTTTAAATATAAGTACATTTTTGCAGTAAATTCTTCGAAAAGGGGCTCGAGGCTGTCTGAAAGGGGGGGTCACCTGTTTTAAACACTCGCACCACTATACAGTAATGTGTTGTCTGACAATCAGTCAGTAGACACTAAAATGACGTTATATATAACGAATATTTAACGTTGCAAATTGCACTGTCATGTCGTCAGTAAAACGTGCGCATGCCATGAATCACGAGAAGAATTATGTACTCTGTTGGCTACAACACAGCATGACATATGAACTTCAAAAGCAAGAAATACAAATAGTTGTTGGTCTTAATTTTGGTTCTATTTACTCTTGAAATAGAATACTTTTGGAACCCTGCGGAAGTACTTTTTGTATATATTTGATTACAAGTAATATACAAATCAAAATATAAGAAACACAAATTACATATATATATATATATATATATATATATA
>NW_013666175.1:89129-114641 GCF_000517525.1 Limulus polyphemus | reverse complement strand
GCTGTAAAACTAAGAAACAAAAAATACACGCTTAGTTTCGATATATACAAAACTAGTAAAATAACAGTTTTTTAAAGACTGTAAGGAACTGTAAGATGCTACATTTTGGGCCAGAAGTACGACTTGTTATACGTATAAATTTAAGCCGTCAAGTATTTTAATGTATAAATTTAAGCCGTCAGGTATTTTCATTCAACTATCTTACGTTTGAAATGCAGTACTTTCTACCTTCATGCTGTAATGCGAAGTTCTGGAATGTTTAAGAATGAATAAGATTAAAAAAGCAATAATGCTGTAATGCGAAGTTCTGGAATGTTTAAGAATGAATAAGATTAAAAAAGCAATAACTGTACGTAACTAACTATTATAGCAATAACTATACGTAACTAACTATTATAGCAATAGTTATACGTAACTAACTATTATGTCGAAGTATTTATGCAAGTATTGATAACGAACATGATTCTGTAATCAGCACAATGAGCTTGTTGTGTAAGTTCCAATAGAGCTCCAACGCGACAATATACGTTCTAAAGATTTACTGCCTATTAAATAAGACTTTTTCAGACGTTTCTATACGATAGTGTTGATAGCAAGTAAAGTGGGCCCTTTTGATGGAATGAGACACTCGTGGCTAATGCGGTTCTCTAGAATAGGTCTCTGATCTCTTCAATACTTGACATTCAATTAGGCCGCACTTACGTAAGAGCTCTTTGGACTACTCAACCAAAATGACTGCCTCAGGGACGTATTGCTGCATCATCAGTTCCGTAACCTCCAGTTTTCATTCTCTATTCTCTTTAATGCTGATATCTGAGGAAGGAACTGTTGAAGATTATGATGGCGGCATCAGTTTGCGGTTGCGTAGAATCAACTACACATTGGTGCTTCTTTGTCTTTAAGTTTAAAGTTTTGAGTCTTGAGCAATGCATCTGGCGGAAGGGTTGAAACTTCTAAATTTGGAACTCATGTTTAAATCTTCTTACCTGATTAGCACAGTGTGGAATTTTATTCTCTTTGATGATAAAGAGTTTTTCACGCATTAGAATAATAATAAAAAAAAGGTAAGCTCAGCAAACAAAATCTTCTATGGCGGACAGACTTGCAAAGAATATTGTTGTTGTTTTTCCTAGTACAAGTCTACCCAATGAGCTATCTGCACTCTGCCTACTGTACGGATTCGAACACTGGGTTTTAGAGTTGCGTCACTATTGGACGATTTGAAAAGAGAGAGAATCGTGTCTTTCTTGTTAAATGTGCATAATTTTATATATGTGCTGTGTTCCCTGTAGGATCAAAACCACGGTTTCAGCGTCATAAGCTCTCGTACTTATTATTGGATAAATTAATCAACTTGTTCACAAAAATGTATAAAAGTATTTTATCCTTACAACGAGGTTAATTATAAAATATCAAACATAAGTATTTATTACCTTGGGTAAGCTTACTTTTTGTTACAACGAAATTCATTAAAAATTAATTACAATTCGTTTGTACATTATCTGACGCAGATAATAAAGCTTTTAGCCCAGGTTTATCTGAATAAGCTACACATGTGTTTGTATGTATGTTTGTATCATACAGAATCTGTCTAATGTTGTGAAAATAAGCAGCCTGTAATATTATCATCATGTTTTTGCGTGTAGAATATTGTATACATAAACATTCTGTAATATTATGATCATGTATTTGGGTGTGAAAGAAGGAAATTCAATGTTGGTTGGTAAACACTGTGGTAGCTTTATATATGTAGCTGTATCTGTAAAGACTGTATTTTTAAGTATAAGTGAAATTATGTGATAAAGTAGTGAGAAGTGGATGAAGTTGTGGTTTATTTTTTGAATGATTTGTTTCGTTGAATTGTTTACCACCTAACTTACGTGACTGTGTAATAAATACTGCTGTAGTTATTGTCAAAATGATAATTGCACAACATTTTGAACTTCTAAGTCATGCTAATGCTGTGTATACCCCATTTTTTTAGGTACCTCTCTTACTGGAATACTTTTAATTACTTCTCCTTTACCCTAATCTTAGCACTTACGGGTAAGATTGTGGTAATCGGATGTTAGCCTTTGTTAAGGACAGTAGAATAAAACCACCTGTCTGTTTATTAACAATTCACTATTTTTATTACTCTACACTAATTACTAATTAGTTTTTTATCCTACGTTTCGGCTGCTAATTTGCTGTCGTTTTCAGAGAAGTCCTGAGGAGGTCTGATTGTGGTAGTAGAGGCCAGAATTTAACCTGAGTCTTCCTGTTAGAAAGGCCGTTGTGGTAACTAGTCGAATAAGAGTTAGACTTTGAATCAACTATGTGAAAAGTATTTAAGTTTTGCTGACTACTAAGAAAATTGAGTGTTAACAGTTAGGTGAATGCAGAATATTTATTTTATCTTCCCTCGTTCACGTACCAATATTTTCATTTTATTTTATTTTATTCTATGGTTTTCTTCTCTGATAGGATGGGATATTGTAGATAGAGCTTGTGCGTCTAATATGCTCCTGAATTTTGATTTTGTTTTCGGCCTTGTTCGTTTCTCTAATGTAATTAGTAATTCACAAATAGTAACTAAATATAACTCAGGCCTAGCTGATTGTATATGCTACAAACCCTAATATGTTTATTATCAACTTAGTTACTTAGAATATAAAAAAAAAGATACAGAGACACGGATTTGCTATTGTTTACGCTTTATTTCCTTTAGATGTCAAAATAAATATATTTAAGTCATTTAGTGACAAAGCGAACAGGTGTTATATGTATGCAAATTATTATATATGGTTGTGTTTGCTTTTAAAATGATGTATTATTTTCGAAAAACTAAAAAAAAATAGATGTTTTTAATCTTAAAATTTTATCTTCCGGTGGACAGCGGTAAGTTTACATACTTACAACGCTTAAATCCAAGATTCGATTACCCGCTGTTGACACACAGGAGATAGTCAAACGTCTGAATATTTCATGACACAAAAAATACTTTTAGAGACACCTCTTTATTCAATTTGAATTATATAACGTTTTTTTTGTTTTATGTTTTAAGTAGTAATTTTCATTCAGTACGTATTTTCAATTTGAGAACAAAATCTGGCCAAGGGATAATAAAAATTAATTGGTAAGAGCAAAGCTTTGTAAGTAAGTAAAGACAAATCAATGTGAATGCTAACGACTAACACACATGTGCTATAAAGTATGAATTATCTGTTAGTTATACTTGTCTAATTATCTAAGACACACATTTTTTACAGACTAAACAGGAAAATATGCTGGACGATGCTTTGTCGTCACGTATGAGGTTTTTTTTAAGGAGATGAAAAAGAACAAACAGACAGAGCTTGAGTGAGACATAAAGATTTTGTCGCAGAAAAAAAAATTATATACCTGCCCAACCCATAAGAAAATATTACCTGCCGTTCTCGTATTGCAATTACATTTATTTTAAAAGTCTTCAATTGCTTATTGTGTAATAATGTAACTTCGTTCTGTAAAAGAACACTGAACATTTTGAAAATCTTAGGCCTAAATAATATCGTAAGAGAAATGTATGAAATTGTATGAGACCTTCCTAAACATGCATCAAATATTCAAGGCAGGTTTACCCTGATGATGAAGACAGTAACGTGTGCGATTTTAATGTTTAAACTTGTGTTTTTTTTTGTTTTTTTTTCATATACAAAACCACTTTCAAAATGCTAAAAGCGTTTGTAGGTAAATAGGTTTGTCAAAAAGCATAAATTTTAACCAGAAATACTTTTCCGCATTATTTTTATTAAATCAGAAGGGAAAAATCAAATTTCCAAAATTTCATTTGTTACAAGGTTTGACATGGAAATATCTTATTAATGAAGATGTATATGGAATAATATACCGAACATCAAAAACTCAACAAAAAGAGAGAAAGGAAATTGGAGTTTCTAGAACAAAGATGAATAAAACTAAACATAAACTTAGAATTTCTGATGTACCCATCAATCACCTATTATTGTTTTTCTCAAAAGACTGTCATTGATAATGATTGCGTGCATTTTTATATGACTTTCGAATCTCCTCTAAAGAATACGTAATACTGAGCTTTATAGGCAACCCCTTCACGTACAATGAGAAGAGGAATCCCAGGAAATCGAAACTACCAGACGTATACACTCCCAGGAAAGCACAAAGCCCACTTTCCTGGTATCTCCCATGCGTGAGTCACTCTCTTAACTCTTAATGGACTCGCAGGGAATAGCTATCACCAGGTAGACATTGCTGGCAGCTCAAAGTGTGTAAGATTAATGAGTATTGAGCAAACTAAATTCGAACTAATAGTCTAGAAAACTCTAATAAAAAAAAACAGCAAGTTTTATTTTGTTCATCAAACAACATCTTTTATGTCTCTATTTTCCTGTTTGAGTGGATAATGTTCAAACACAATGTTTATATTTTATTTCTCCATTGTCCTGTTCCAGTGGATAACATGCAAGCACACTTTTGATCTTTTATGTCTCTATTTTCCTGTTTGAGTGGATAATGTGCAAACACACTTTTGATCTTTTATGTCTTCATTGTCCTGTTCGAGTGGTTAATATACAAGCACATTTTTTTATCTTTTATGTCTTCATTGTCCTGTTCGAGTGGATAACATGCAAGCACACTTTTTGATCTTTCATGTCGTCATTGTCCTGTTCGAGTGGATAACATACAAGCACATTTTTTGATCTTTTATGTCTCCATTGTTTTGTTCGATTGGATAACATGCAAGCACACTTTTGGGCTATAGAAGGAAGATCACGCAACGGCTAGCTCAGTAAATGATAATATCCACTGGGATAAATATAAATCCTTAGCCACAATGCAGATGAATTCAGGATTTAGCTTGACGTTTCTTCTTAAATAGCTTTAAAGACGATATCAGATTATAATGAGAAACTCCACTTATGCTTATATTTTAAGAATGTATTGCTTAAGCGATTCATCATTTAATATTCTTTGGAATAGTATTTAATTCATCAGAAAATTGTCTTATTGATCGTACAATAATTCAAAGGAACTCCAAAGGACTACTTTGCAGAACTACTCATGAAGTATCATGCAATACAATCCAATATTTAATGGAAACAGAGATTGAGATGTAGACAAATACACATGTGAGTAATTATTATGCCACTCTATAATTGTTTTATGATATATCACTATTACGTGTGTCATGCATGAAGTGATATCGCTAGAAAGGAATTCTTACGTTTCCTAATCAGTCAAGGTGATATATTGAGTACTGGGTCTTCTTAGGTGAAGCTTAGCCAAAACCTTTTTCGAAATATAAATTTAAAAGTCATATCATCTTTAGGAAAAATATGGATCTACGTTAATATTTTCGTTTGAAACTTTGAAATAATGACTTATTTCTTTTCGTTAATGTTTGACCATGAACAAAACAACGACGAACAGTTAGTAAATGTTCAACACCAGTATTAGTTGTACTATTAAAGTTGGTAAAATATATAATGTTGAGATTAGATTTCCTACTCGATACAGTTAAAAAAATCAGAATTTCTATTAGTTATCATCTCAAATTGTTATTGATCAATTCTTTACATTAAATTTACACTGAAGAAAATTACCTCTGTATTTTGTGTTTGACGCTTCTTTGATTTCACCTTTTCTCTTTATTTATTTCACTGATAATTCCATAATTCGTGATAAGGCTGAAGGCTTACAGCGCTAAAAACCAGATTTCGATACCCGTGGTGGGCACAGCACAGATAGCCCATTGTGTAGCTTTGTGCATAACTACAAACAAATAAACAAAAATCACCCTAGTGATAAATTGTAAAAATTCCTTTTTGTATTGTTTATTAATCATTTAGGATAAGTGTATTACACCATAAAACGTACCTACCTTATAAATAAAATAAAGGATTACAAATTAAACCTGATTAGCAATTAATTCATTTATTAAACAGCAGTGCAATAATTAACTGTACGGGAATCTGTCAGATAAGGATCAACTCTGTAGTGTAAATAATGATGTTGTTTTTATGATAAGTCTTCGACTAACTAAGTTTTGTCTTAGTTGAGAATTCAAAATCTATAAACTTTCCTGGTCAACTATCTGAAATTCCCGATTAATAAGCGTTATAACAATCACAATTATAGCTTCCGAGGTTTATAGCACACCAAGTATAGCAAACCAATAATGCATACTGTCCTTTGGCGCGTGGCGTTGATTATATTTATAGGCATGAGGAGAGTTTCTCAAAATTTCAGCTTACGCAACAATATAAACGAAACACCAGTGTTTACCTACACACATATATTGCTGATTATTACACTCTAGAATCTTCTACAACTTTAGAAAATAGGCGGAAGTTTCGCAATACAGAACTAACAGTATAAGTTATGTACATTTCTACATATAAATTCAACTTAAACAAACATCGATATTAAAATAGATATAGGATAGTAAATCCGTCACACAATTCAATGACGGGAAATTGCTTAGTTTGAGTGTTTTTAGTAATATTACAAACCATTTAACTTCAGCGGATTCACATCGGACATTAATATTTTTACGAAAACATTATATAACTTCAGCGGTGTATTACTCGGCGTACGAACAGGCGGAGAACGAAGAACACAGAGCTAGCTAGCTCCCTGATGAATTGTATCTACATCTACTCAAAATAAATTCGCTCATCGTGAACTCTCGATAAGATATCAAGGAATTTCCAGACCAGATGGAGGAAGTTTGTAAAAATTTTGTACATAGATCAATATTTGTAAAAAAAAGTTTATTGTAAATTGTGTTATTGTTTGTATATTAAAATATATTTATATTAAAAAAACTGTGTGTATCAATCTTTATTGGTAAGTATCATAAATTGGATACATATCGACATTTATTTAATTTCTAAATCTAAATTATCATTTAAATCAGTTTCAACCTATTCAAAATTATAATACGTTAAGTAATAAATTGGAGAGTCATTCGGGATAAATTATAATACGTAACAATTTCTACTTTCCGTCTATTGGAGAAGCTACATTTTAATAATATGTTTTCTTTTGTATGTTGATTCGATAATTCCCTTCAATATCTCTAGCACTAAATTTTAGAGTTGGAATTCATATAACATATAGTAAGATATCATCAATTATTAGTAATTCTAACGTATTTTGTTAACTACGCTAATTAATTTTACCAATTAATTTTGTAACACTCTTAACCGAAACTCTGTATCTGCAAGATATATTTTTTTTCATTCACATAATAGCCCTAAAAAGAAAACCTTCATCAATGTAATGCACTAGAGTAGCTTGAAGCAACCAAAAAATCGTCTTAAACAGAGAATCTTGATTAATCTAACACAGTATAGTAGTAAATACAGAACCTTTATCAATCTAACAAAAGTAAAACAGCTGGGTGTAATACAAAATAGTCCTAAACAGAGAATATTGATCAATATAACACGGTAATGTAGCTTGAAATAGCACAAAATACTCCTAAACAAAGAACCTTTATCAATCTAACACAATAAAATAGGTTGAAATAACACAAGTTAATCTTAAACAGAGGGCATTGATCAATATAACGCAATATCATAGCTTGAAGTAACACAAATTAGTCTTAAACAGAGAACACTGATCCATATAACACAATAGTATAGGTTGAAATACCACAGATGAGTCTTAAACAGAAGGTATTGATCAATATAACACAATAGAATAGCTTGAAGTAACATAAAATAGTCCTAAACAGAGAATATTAATCAATATGATACAATAGTGCAGCTTAAAGTAACACAAAATAGTCCTAAACAGAGAATATTGATCAATATAACACAATATAGTAGCTTGAAATAACAGGCAATTAAATTTTTTTAAAACATGTACTTTACAAGGACTTAAAGGAGAAAATATGAAAGAACATAATACGTATCTTCAAGCTTCGATTTCATAGGATTACAATAACATTTTGTCCAAACTATATTTACTTTTGGTGAATGAAAACAATGATTTACTTTAATATACATCAAAAACTGATTATGACTTTTAATGTATATGTTAGAAAAACACCTGAGAAATTCATAATACTTTTAATGTATGTGTTAGAAAAACACCTGAGAAATTCATAATACTTTTAATGTATATGTTAGAAAAACACCTGACAAATTCATAATACTTTTAATGTATATGTTAGAAAAACACCTGACCAATTCATAATACTTTTAATGTATATGTTAGAAAAACACCTGACAAATTCATAATACTTTTAATGTTTATGTTAGAAAAACACCTGACAAATTCATAATTCTTAGACTTTGCATAGGGATAAAAAGATCTTTTTTTCTTAGCTCACCAAAAATTACTTTTCTTGATGAAAAAGTCGACGAAGGTAATAATAATAACAGTCAATTTAAATTTGTACTGCTACGAAATAAAAAAATACAAATGCAGAAATTTACAAAGAAACCTTCATTCGTGTTAGCGATAAATGAGTAGTTTTTTTTTTTTTTTACAAATAAATGTCTATTAAAAGAAGTAAAGTGTGTTTCTTGTTCATAAATTACATACTATTAGGGATAATGTTGACGTTATTAATGATGATGCTACATAATTAACTGGATTACTTATTTTGAAATGAATGTAAGTGACAAACGATAGTGATTAGAAAAAGGAAAACCTATTCGAATTAGAGCCGTTAGTTTAAGAGTTAAGATTAAATTAATTTCTGATGGCAGCTTTTTTTTTCTACTAAACTTATTTCTTATTTGTTTTCAAAAACATATTACAATACGTTTGTTTATTCTTTTAATAATAAATTCTCCTTTAAAGTCGATCGTGACAGAAGTAATAATAAAATTAAATTTTCTCCTTTCTCTGTTAAACTCATATAAGCAACCATCATTATCAAGTTTCAGTCAAATAATGGGAGAGATTGAGTTTGTGTTGAAATAGTGGGAACTAAACTTGAAGACATACCAACGTAGAGAGTTAATTCATGGGATAATAGGTTCTAACAATGCAGTTTTACGACAATGTTAGGTGTTCTTAAAGTCCTGTATTCCAGTTGCAATTAGAAACAGAATAACGATAATGATATATGACGTGAAATGTCAAAGTGGAGATACTGTATGTAAGAAATTGATCTCATTCGGATTATTTATGATCCAGGGCAATCACCTAATTCTCTTGCATCTAAGCTGAGCGCTGTAGAATCGCTAACTTCTGGAACTGTCGTGGTTTCTACTCCTTCTCAGCAATTCTCGATCAATAAGCTCGTTAAATAACTTTGCACAGACAAGTAAAACCAAACCACTCCTCTACAGTAACTCTGCTAAACAATACTTGACTAGAAATTCAAAGTCGTCTTACAAAAGCTTTATCGTTACCGCTTTCTCCTGAGATAACTCCTAAATGCATTTAATTATTTCGTGCAAACTGTAAAGCAAGCAAGTTCTCTCTCTCTCTACTCATTACTGACATTGTCAGCAGTTAGCTTGAAGACTCGCGTAAACAACGCTTTCTTTTTCTTTAGATTTCATAGACCTAACATATAATGTAACAGATTCATTTGAAACTGCCACAATGCACAATCTGGAGGTAAACTCTGGTTCATTAGATATGCGTTTGATGGTTCCAGGCTTATGCTGAAGCATGTATGTTGCACCTCGTTTGTTTATATGTCGTACTAAGATTCTTCAAAGGCTTTGAATATAAGGTAAATATTTGTTTTTCATGTACTTACAGGAATGAATACCAGTAAACTAGCTCATCGTGACAATGACTCCGAATGTTATATTTCATTTCATAAGTATTTAATAATAATGAACCAATATTTCTGTAGAAGCAGTAACGTTGCCTAAAAATATTATGTAATAAATTGAATTAATTGTGTACACTTATTGCTGACTTTCTAACAATATTAAACAACCATCTAAATTCACTGCGCACACTTACTGCCGAAACAGTCAGAGAATAGAACACAAATAGCTTTAATTTCGTAATGAACTATACAGAGGTTATAAAGAAAAAGCTTTGCTTGAAATTAAGCACATAGCTGCACAATGGGCTAGCTGTGCTCTGCCCACCACGGGTATCTAAACCCGGTTTCTAGCGTTGTAAGTCCGCAGACATACCACTGTGCCACTGGGGTTATATTTCGGTCTTCTGTAACAGTTTTGAAACACCTTGTACCAAGTCCAAACTTTCCTAAATACAACTTGTGATCCTCAATGTACTTCTGATGATAAGGAAGATAAGTAGTTTATGACAGTGCTTAATTGTGTCTAAAATTCCTAATATTTTGTAAACATTTTCTAACTGTCTTCTGATTAAAGATATACAAGGGAAAAAATCTTGTTTCATGATAATTCTCAGTTCTTTTGTTTTCTCTCTTTTTTTTTATTCTTGTGCCAAAAATACAACGACAAGTCTGAATACTATTGTAGAGTGTTAATTCCAAGTTTCACGAAGTAATTTTCTCAACACTTATTTTATTCATAAGATTATTAGTGCAACTCCTAGTTCCGTAAAACTAAGTTTAGACTAATTATTAACTGTATTACTCTTGGAATTATGTGAAAAATGATTCTCTAGCCTGTCACTAGGGGCGATTTAATCATATCCGAGCGCGTTGTCATGAGAGAACGAAGACACTTAATATTATTCAACGACTCATCATACTGCCATAGAGAATTAATGATTTATAATGTTTTCGTTCATATTACACACGTGATAGCTTTTTACCCTGCATACTTCGAGCTTTGTACGAGCACAAATAAGTATCTTCTTATTCCAAAGAAGTACGCTGACAAGACAGTTCAATTTTCTGTCTTTCTGTCTTTGTTTTCAAAGAAAGAACTTGTGAAACTCCTTTTAGATGGTGGCTTTGTAAGTAACAAGAAAATCTATACCATAAAACAAGAATCGTTCCATTCTTCTCCTATCGTATATATATATTATCAGTGGCAGAAATGGTCACCGTCTTTGACAAAAGATATAAGCTAGTCAACAGTGGATTCTGTGCACGGCTGGCAAATGATAGGGTACCTTTATCTCGTCAATGAGTTCGTAAAATCAGTATAGTGATCATAAGAAAAAAGATAACATTTTCTAAAGACAAATGAATCCGATGAATGAATATAATGTTGTCTATATTGCAAATATAAACACTGAAACTACATCTTACAAAAATAATTGATTTATTTCCATATTTATCTTTTCTAAATCTTTGACGGAATAAATCATACTTAACTATATCATTTCAGAATATTTTGTTATTATTTATATTATATAACTCTAAAATATAATTATGTACACATAAGAAAGATTTTGAGACTTTTAGCTCAAAATGAGTTTAATTCTATATAAAAAAACACAAAAAAAACGACAGCATAGGCGCTGCATGGCCAGGTGGTGAGGGCGCTTGACTCGCAATCTGAGGATCGCGGGCTCGACTCCCCGTCCCGCCAAACATGCTCGCTTTTTTAGCCATGGGGGCGTTATAATGTGACGGCCAATCCCACTATTCGTTGGTAAAAGAGTAGCTCAAGAGTTGCCGATGGGTGGTGATGACTCGCTGCCTTCCATCTAGTCTTATACTGCTAAATTAGGGACGGCTAGCGCAGATAGCCCTCGTGTAGCTTTGCGCGAAATTCAAAGAAACAAAACTCGTTATATTGTGTTATGACTTAATGACTCTTACCAAGAAAAATAGCTAAAAAAAAATCAAGCTTTTGTTTAATGACATTCGTATTCAAAATAACTGACAATAAATAGAACCAGTTTCGCTTCTTTAATATTTACAAAATGAAACCACATTTCATGAATTCTAGCCAATCCGTTCAAGATGTATAAAATAACGAGACAAATATTTCCTAAGTATGAAATTCTCTGACTTGAATTAAACGCTGACTTAGTTGATCTAATCCCGGGTTAATATGAGCCAAGATGAATATGAAGTTAGATTAGATTTAAATGCTTTATAGGCGATAACAGCTATAGTAGAATAGACAAACTTAGTAGTCTATATCATCTCCCTTTTCCACTTCGTTTTAATAACACTCACTTGTATGCTAGAGATACAGAAGTTTGTGATTTTATATTACTGTTTCTAGCAGGGAAGACGGGAAGCGATGTGTGTCAGTTTAACGACTTTTGTATATTGGATCAAATTAGCATGAGATTAATCTGATCTGTTCACTATATCAAAGTCTATCACAGGCTTTAGAGTTGGCTTGTATAATGATCTTAATAAAACTATACTCATTAATAACTTGTTTCACTCAGCTCTCTTACTAGCGTTATATTCGTTTAGGGTTTGATTCACATAGCTCTATCACTGGCGTTATAGAACGATATTCGTTTAGGGTTTGATTCACTTAGCTCTCTCACTGGTGATATAGAACGATATTCGTTTAAGGGTTGATTCACTTAGCTCTCCCACTGGCGCTATAGAACGATATTCGTTTAGGGTTTGATTCACACAGCTCTCTCACTGATGTTATTGAACAATATTCGTTTTAGGGTTTGATTCACTTAGCTCTCTCACTGGTGTTATAGAACGACATTCGTTTAGGGTTTGATTCACACAGCTCTCTCACTGGTCTTATAGAACGATATTCGTTTAGGGGTTGATTCACACAGCTCTCCCACTGGCGCTATAGAACGATATTCGTTTAGGGTTTGATTCACTTTGCTCTCTCACTGATGTTATTGAACAATATTCGTTTTAGGGTTTGATTCACTTTGCTCTCTCACTGGTGTTATAGAACGACATTCGTTTAGGGTTTGATTCACTTAGTTCTGTCACTGGTGTTATAGAACGACATTCGTTTAGGGTTTGATTCACACAGCTCTCCCACTGGCGCTATAGAACGATATTCGTTTAGAGTTTGATTCACTTAGCGTTTATGATGTACGTTTTTCTACAGCAGCGACCAGTGATTAAGGTTCCAAATGAACACATTTTTTATTAGTGAAATTTAATGTAATAGTTTATTTTTAGGATTTATTAATTTAGTTACAATCATTGAAAACTGAAGAACATTAACAAAAACCTTAAGTTAAAGATAATACTACACAAAACTAAACTTTACTGATTACTTTACGTATGAGGTATTTATGTATTCATCGTATAGTTACAAGTATCCGGCAAAATCAGGTTCTGGAAGTGTTACGCTGAGTATTAAAATAAACAAAGACAGACGAGTGAAGCAATTAACAGAAATCAACAAATAAATCAATATCTTTCGTCAAAAAAGTGATCGTGTCTTTACTTACGGGCTGACTTCTGTATTTGTTAGAAATCAAATTCTGTGCTGCTAGGGGAAAAAAGAAGACATCCGAAACACGTTCTCACGGGACACAGATCAAAGCAAGAATAATTAAATACCACACTTTCAAATCGAAAAAGTGTTCTTGTGCGGTATCCCACGATACTTAGATGACCTTCAATAAACGATCATTCCAAATGAACATATTGAAGGAGAAAACTCCATAATTCATATTAAGATGTACAAGTATTTGCATCACCTTCTGAAAAAGACCTACCCCACCCGAGGGGGTATACACAGACACGGGGGGGGGGAGGAATTGATACAAACCTCCCTTGATTAGTCGTTGCATTATATAATCTTTACCCAGCTAGTTAAGTGGATTAGTGTATGCTTACAATCTTCCTACTTCTTGTTTATCGAGAAAACCCTAACTTCGTACAGAAACACTGTATGAAAATTTAGAAAAAATACATGAACATGCCTGAATTAATATATATTCCATACCAGTTAGGCAAGAGTAAAATGTGACGATATTAGTATAACCTCGTGTATACAAGTTGTTGCTCTTGAAACTATTCCCTCCAGAGCCTGCATGAGGGCAATGCAAGCAAGGCAGCAAGGTTGCCTAAGGTCACTCGTTATGTGGGATCTGCATAGATATTTTTATGAGTGATTTTTAAATATGAACCTCCAAAACCGAAAATCCGCATAGTTAACCAATTAATTAACGAGCATCTCGCATTGTTCTATCGTACAATTTCTGTAATTAAAAGTGATTATGTGCATTCATAAGCTCGTTTCAAATTTTATATGAACAGATATTTTGAATATGTTATAAATGATGTATGACCTTAGTGTATATAAATCTATATATATGTAATAGTACTGCCTGTTGTGTGTCCATTCAACTATTTCACAGTGTGTGGATGGATCTTCACCAAAATGAGTTTGGAGGTTCATTATGGGGAACATATAAATTTTCAGTTTTGCATTTTGCGTTTTGCGGTTTTTATGGGCATTTTTTACCATTACTTCGCCCCCTGTAAATGTATCTTCACCAAATTTGGTATGGAGGTAGGTTGGGTCCATGGGAAGATACATACGAATTTCTATTTTTCCATTTTGCGTTTTGAGGTTTTTTATTAGCGTTTTTTTTACAGTTACATATGAAACAAATTTTCATGTCCTATGATAACCTTTCATTAATGATGAAGTTAGATAACTTCCGTCCAAGGCACGAGTACACCAGCTAGTAAAGAAACACTATATATTTATTTCTGTGTTCGTCTGCCCTTAAATGTAAAGAGAATAGTGAAATAAGAAACGTCTGGCTTTTAACAAATAAAATTATTTTGTATACAGATCAATTTCCCAGTTTTTATTTGTTAGTCAGTCAAAATTCTTGCACCGATAGGGTAGGTTTCCTAGGTTGCAAACAATGTTTTTACAATAATTATTTATTTCACTTTCTTTTTATTAGCTAACACAATGATAAGTTTCAAACTTTGTGTCTAGCCTAGTGAGCTGCAGTGACAGAGACCAGCACTGATTTCATTCATCATTGATCGTGTTCATTCTGACAGCTATTGTCACCTCATTTTGTATTGTAATAAGCTTCTACGAGGGATGGCGAGGTCAGTAAAAGACTACACACCCTGAATAGCCTTCTACTTCCGGACCAGGTTTAGATAGACCAAAAGTAACCAAGTTCTTTAAAGCTCCATTAGAGACCTTAACAAGCGTGTTGTCGTATGGAATTACTGTCATTCTAGTTTCTTCGGCAATATTCCTCATGTAAACACACCCACCGATAGCAAAGTTTCGTTGGAACGTTTGAGCTATTTCTTTATATCTTTAGCCTGTTTTCCAATGTTGATAGCAGTTTAATATTGTACTTGAATTGATTTATAAAAATTTGAAGTAAACAACTAGATAATGTTTAGCAGATCTTTCTAAGAGATATGGACAAACATATATTGTTGTCCCAGTATATCCTGTTTACGGTTATGCTGAATTGATGTATAACTTTCTAAGATCAAAAGCTAGAGGGAATAGAAGGATAAGATGATTAACACAGAATATCAACACAGTAAGTTATGTGGATTAAGTAACCAAAGTTACTGAATCAGAAAGTTAATGAAATATCCTCTGACAGACATGACAGAGATTCAGTGAGTAAACATGTTTCACTTGTGAGTTTCCTTTCTACGCCAATGAAACAACGTTAACTAAACGTTTTGAACATGATAAACGAATACTGGGATTAGCTTCTAGCAACAGCTTTTTATCTTGAAATGAAAGAAGACTTCTTTAAAATAATTCAACATTATCAATGTTTAGTTTTGTTACACGGTTTCATAACGCACACACTTACATGTTATGAATCAATCTAAAAGGTAATACTAAAAATAATGTCTTCCTCCTTATCCTTACTGCTAATATAATTAATAAAATTCATCTTTAATGACAAAGCTACTGTTAAATAAAAGGTGTAATAAAAAGGCCACAAGAGCAGACATTGGTAGCTATTGTTAAATAAACGGTGTACCAAAAAAGGTCACAAAAGCAGGCGTAAGTAGCTATTGTTTAAATAAAAGGTGTACTAAAAAGGTCACAAGAGCAGACATTTGTAGCTATTGTTAAATAAACGGTGTACTAAAAAGGTCACAAAAGCAGACATAAGTAGGTATTGTTTAAATATAGATTGCACTAAAAATGCCACAAGAGCAGACATGGGTAGCTATTGTTAAATAAAGGGTGTACTAACGAGATCTTAAGAGCAGACGTAGGTATTTACTATTAAACTAACAGTGTACTAAAAACAAACAAACACACAACAGCAGACGTTTTTATAAAACCATTGCTCGTGTTCTCTGTTTTTTCTTCTTCTTCTTTTGTTACCTATTAGATAATATAACGAAATTAATAATATATCAATATGGCATAATATGTCGACAGTCTTAAGGTTGCACAGGTTTCAGTATCGCTTCATATAGACTTATTATAATCAGGCGTGTTTCCCCGTATAGGCACGTAAACTAAAGAGACATACCTTAATTCACAAGACAACAGTACAAGGGAAAATTACATTCTATATGTAAATCAAAATCACATTAATGTAAAATTATTTTCATTTTAAAAAAAAGGACTTACCATTTCAGATGCATAGTTTACTCTAATTAGCCAATTTTTTTTTACTGTTGAAATCGACAAGCAGCATTGCTACAATTTCCTAAACCGTTAAAATCTTGATCAATTAGTGAACTCCTTCTTTGGTAATCCCTTTGTTTAGGGAAAAACACCACGAACTCCTTCTTCGATAATCCCTTTGTTTAGGGAAAAAACACCACGAACTCCTTCTTCGATAATCCCTTTATGTAGGAAAAACACCATGAACTCTTTCTTCGGTAATCCCTTTGTGTAGGGAAAAACACCATGAACTCCTTCTTCGGTAATCCCTTTGTGTAGGGAAAAACACCATGAACTCCTTCTTCGGTAATCCCTTTGTGTAGGGAAAAAACACCATGAACTCTTTCTTCGATAATCCCTTTGTGTAGGGAAAAACACCATGAACTCCTTCTTCGGTAATCCCTTTGTGTAGGGAAAAACACCATGAACTCCTTCTTCGATAATCCCCTTGTGTAGGGGAAAAACACTATGAACTCCTTCTTCGGTAATCCCTTTGTGTGGGGAAAAAACACCATGAACTCCTTTTTCGATAATCCCTTTGTGTAGGTAAAAAACACCATGAGCTCCTTTTTCGGTAATCCCTTTGTGTAGGAAAAAAAAAACACCATGAAATTAATCGCAAAATAGTCAATTTAATATTCACAAATTAACATGTTTCAAGGAAGAGCGGCGTCAAAAATCGGATAACTCTTTTACTAAGTTTTCTGATTTACACTTTCAAGTTACAGTCTGGATTCGTTGTAATCAATACAAAAAATACAACTGTTTTAAATGTCTTAAAAACCCTGCATCTTCAACTGAAAAATCGTGATTCAATAACTCTAGCTTTTCTATTATAAAATTGTATGATGTTTCTCATTCAGGCTTTACCACATGTTCAGTCTAAATTAATCCATCGTGAAGAAATGTTTTAAAAATATTTTTGTTAAGACTACCGTTATTTCAGTCATTACGAATATTTCAAATTGAAGAAGCAATGCAACGTTACTAAGACAACTCGCAGTCGTACTCAGTACTGTAACCATAAACACATGTAAGAAACTTCTTCGTCCAGTTTCCCAACATTTTATTCTTGGTTTTTCAGTACTCTAGTTTGACTTTCAAGCCGATTACTAAGACATCCACTTTCTCGACATCTTGTTGGGTACGAAAAGTTTCACTTAACTTAGCTTGTTTAGTAGAACTAGCTCTACTTACACCATGTAGCTTGTTTACTACGAAAAGTTTACTTACTCCGTGGAAGTTCTTCAGTATGTATATGAAAAGCCTTACTTGCTCCATATAGCTTGTTTATTATGACAAACTTCACATACTCCGTGTGGCTGGTTCAGTGTAATAAACTTCATTTACACCGTGTTGTTTGTTCAGTAAGACAAGCTAGTTTCACTTACTCTGAGTAGCTCGTTCATTAAGACAAGCTTAACTAGCTCCGTGAAGCTGGCTCAATATGACAAAGTTCACTTACTCCGTGTAGCTGGTTCAGTATGACAAGCTTCACTTACTCCGTGTAGATTGTTCAGCATGACAAGATTCACTTGCTCCGTGTAGTTTGTTCATTAAGACAAGCTTCAATTGCTCCGTGAAGCTTGTTCAGTATGACAAGCTTCACTTACTCCGTATAGCTTGTTCAGTAAGGCAAAGTTCACTTCCTGCGTGTAGCTGGTTCAGTATGACAAGCTTCACTTGCTCCGTGTAGATTGTTGATTAAGACAAGCTTCACTTACTCCGTATAGCTTGTTCAGTATGACAAGCTTCACTTATTCTGTATAGCTTGTTCAGTAAGGCAAGCTTCACTTACTCCGTGTAGCTGGTTCAGTATGACAAGCTTCACTTACTCCGTATAGTTTGTTCAGTAAAACAAGCTAGCTTCACTTGCTCCGAGTAGCTTGTTCAGTATGACAAGCTTCACTTGCTCCGAGTAGCTTGTTCAGTATGACAAGCTTCACTTGCTTCGTGTAGTTTGTTCAGTATGACAAGCTTCACTTACTCCGAGTAGCTTTTTCGGTGTGACAAGCTTCACTTTCTCTGAGTAGCTTGTTCGGTGTGACAAGCTTCACTTACTTCGAGTAGCTTGTTCAGTATGACAAGCTTCACTTACTCCGAGTAGCTTGTTCGATGTGACAAGCTTCACTTGCTCCGTGTAGCTGGTTCAGTATGACAAGCTTTACTTTCTCCGAGTAGCTTGTTCAGTATGACAAGCTTCACTTGCTCCATATAACTTGTTTACTATCAAAAGCTCCACTCTCTCTGTGCAGTTTGCTTATTTGATCAATTGTAACATCAGAAATCGAATGTTGGCCCTAATCTTTGCCATTGTTACCTTGACATTTATAAAGTTGATATTTCAACTTAAGCATACTACTTTATACGGTATAGTCCTAAATTTATAGCAAAATAAAAAATGTTTAAAAAAAGCTTATTTTATAAAGTCGATGAAAGTCAGTGTTTACACCTTTTGATTGTATGATTTATGGATTAAATTTATTCCAATGCTTTTTGACCAGTAGTTCCAAAAATGCTAAGACTGATTACTGACTTTTTAAAGCCACGACAGGCATTTATAATGACACTAATTTTCTTATAATTTTTCCAACTCGTGTAAATACGTTTTTTCTTTTATCCGTACTAATTCACATACTTTTATTTTACAAGTTTCCCCGACAGCGTATTTAGTTGTTTATAATGTGTACAGACTGCTATATAACATCCTAGTTAGTGACGAATAATTATTTTAAGGTTAAGGAAGATTCACAATGAAGCTGATAATGGTTTCAAACGCTTCAATTGTAACTGATCAAACGTCCACACAAGTTTGCAGTAAGGTCCTAACACTCTTTTCCTCCCTGTTATAATAAGGTAAAGAGAATTATGATCCTAATACCCACTTCCCTTATGTTATAAAGTAAGGAGAATTAATGGTCCTAACACCAACTTCCCTTATGTTATAAAGTAAGGAGAATTAATGGTCCTAACACCCACTTCTCTTACATTATAAAGTAAGGAGAATTAATAGCCCTAACACCCACTTCCCTTATGTTATAAGATAAAGAAAATTAATTATCCTAACACCCTATTCCATTATGTTATAAAGTAAGGAGAATTAATGATCCTAACACCTCCTTTCCCCATGTTATAAAGTAAGAAAAATTAATGGCTCTAACACCCACTTCCCTTATGTTATAAGGTAAAGAAAACTAATGTTCCTAACACCCATTTCCCTTATCTTATAAAGCTTTTAAAATATATGCAATTATACTTTGTAAGAAGTACAAGCATTTTCCTTGGCAAAAAATATTTAATATATACGTTTTTACAGCTATATAAAATCGTAATATTAGTGAAACTGCTTAATCATCTTGTGGTGTTTAGATTACAAGTGGTTTCTGTGTATACAGGATGAGTTAAGAAACTTTAAATTCTAAAATGGTAGTCTATAAAAAAAGTCAAGCTAGAAAGAAACATTGCTTCATCTATCAGTATTTGGGAAACTCGTTTACGTGACTTAATCTAATGATTCTCCACGATCATTCAACTATCACACCAGTAATCAGAGAGTTTTCCAACTCGTCCGCCATCTTTCTGACTAAACGTGTTTCTGATAGTGATCATTATGGCTATACTCCCTTAAATACCGAAAGCCTAATTATAGGGATAGATCACGCTGGACTTGGTGACGACAGACTTGCACCTGCTGAAAAGGTCACGAGGTTCCCAAATTAAATGTGAAACTAAGTTACCAGTTTTTTTATTTGTCACCTCGATAGCAGGTGAAATTCACACGGTTAGAAGTAAAAGTAGTATTTATAGCTGCCTTAGAAGAATCATGGTTAAACACTCTCGTAAACAACAGACTTAATACCATCTTAACGAACTCTATGATGTAGTTAGTATACAATACATTAATTGCTTTTAGTTGGAATGACACTGCGCACCTGCGCGAAAATTCGTGATGTTCCTCTTACGTCCCCTCGAGCAGAAATAACTTTATTTCTTTGCTATTAATGTGAACAGACAACGACACCTGGCAGTATTCAACATAATTGATATTATCTTTCGTCTGCATAAGATAGGCTTAGTAAATAGAATGTATTTTCATACACTGTATAAATAATGAAAGGAAATTAAAAAATAAAACAAAGAAAATTTAATTAATAAGACAACGTAGTCTTTTTATATCCTTTCACTCAAACATATGCTTTTCTTCTGCCAAAGAAATGTCAATATTTTTAAAGACATGCCGTCAGCCTATATTTAAACACCGCGTGGGGTTATCGAGAACCTTCACGATGTTCATTATGTTAAGAAGATTGAGTATTGCTATGGCGACATTCAAGGATTACTATGGCAACATTCAAGGATCAAGTGAACTAGCTGTTCAGCCTAAAGCTGCGAGAAAGCTCAACATGATTGAACGCGTCAATACAAAATCATTAAATCTTCACGATGTTTTTGTTTTTGTCGCTGTATTTGAAGAGGATATTCAACGAATAACGCAATTATAAGCACGATAGAATGAAATGTTTGGTTTAATATAACATACTCTCTGCATCCGGATTATTCCTTCTGAATGTTTTAATTTTTTCCATTATTAGTCATTATATAACTGTACCATGAACTTCTAGTATACAAAGAATTCTATCTCATTACCCGAGATTTAAATACAGATAAAAGATATCATTTAGAACTGTAATGCGAGATGGCCTAAAAGTTACTTATCCCACATATAAATCTCTTATGTGTTGGATAACATTTGATTTGTAGAATAAATATACATTTTTCTTTTCTCAGTTTATGTCTTGATTAGGTATTGTTCATATACACTGGTAAATTAATCTGAAATAAAAGAAAATTAATAATTGTCAGCAAATTGTTCTGAATTTGATTGATTGTTTGTTTTAGACCAAAGCCACATTGACCTATTTCGTGTGTACACCGAGGGGAGTTGAACCCGGATTTTAGCGTTGTAACAAACGTTGTGGAACAAATAATTTTTTGTACCACCCTACATTTTATAGTTAACATGCAATAAGTCACGAGAGTTTTTTTTTATTTAACATGCAATAAGTCACGAGTGCAAACTTTACGTTTTAGGATTTAGACAAGCTTACTTGAAACCGTATGTGGTAAGTTTGAGGGCTTACCAACAAACATACAAAAAGAATACGACACAGAAGAACTTGGTTATATTTATGTTTATTTAAACAGCGCATCCATCTTTAAATAACTGCTTATAACATGATATTTAAACACCCCACAATTTGACAAATCAAAATCCAAGATATACACAAGTCCTTAATATAAATATTGTCAAGTATTTGGTCCCTGTCTCCCAGTAGCTCAGCGGTAAGCTTAAGATATAATAATGCTAGAACTTTGGTTTCGATTCCTGCAGCGGTTGCAGTGTAGACATCATATTGTGCAACGTTGTACTAAAGCACAAACAAGCAAAACCTTTCCCCTCTAGTAGCAGATGGAAAGCGAAATAACAGGTCTAATTAAACAGGCCTCCGATTGTTTTCATATCTTGACATTTTTACATGTTCTACAGTAATTCATGTACGCTAAATCGGAATGATATCCATTTCATCACATACAGATTTTTCACAAAACGTCATAATGCAATACATAAAAGAAAGACCACAACACGTTGTTTTGAGACTAAATGATGTAGATTTAACACAAAAATTAGGATGAATGAGGATGCATATTCCTTTCAAATCAATGTTCTTCCCTTTTCTTCAGTTTGTTTGTATTTTTCTTAACAAACATAATAATAACAAATGTTCATTGTGGTAAAGGAAATAATAATTTGATATAAGTAAGAGTTTTTATCTTCCCAATTTCCTTACGTGATAGAAAAAAAAAGGTATTATTTTCGAAATCTACGTAACTAAATTATGTAAAATCCGTTATTAAAACCAAAACAATTTTTATAAATTTTAAATTTGCAGGCCAGTGTAATCCAATGAAAACGTGTGAAAATTCAGAAATCTACTTCAAAAAGTATAAAAAATGTTTAAAAACTCACCATTTTCACTAAGTGAACTTCATACCAGAGTAGCAAAAAAAACAACAAAAGACTTTGAACAATCGTTGGTTATGAAAACTGGCTTTTTCATCTACATTCCGGCCCGGCATGACTAGGTGGTTAGGGAGCTCGACTCGGAATCTGCGGGTCGCGAGTTCGAATCCCCGTCCCACTAAACATAATCATCCTTCCAGCCGTGGGGGCGTTGTAATGTGACGAACAATCCCACTATTCGTTGGTAAAAGAGTAGCCCAAGAGTTAGCGGTTGGTGGTGATGGCTAGCTGCCTTCCCTCTAGTCTTACACTGCTAAATTAGGGACGGCTAGCGCAGATAGCCCTAGTGTAGCTTTGTGCGAAATTCAATAAAACAAACAAAAAGTTTCTCAAATATACCACGACTTATGGATAGTTTTCTAAGGTGGTTTCCATTTTTTCCACACTTAATAACATGTCTGCGGACTTACAACGCTATAAACCGGATTTCGATACCCGTGGTGGACAGAGCTTTGTGCTTAACTACAATCAAACTAACTCTTTTATTCTTTATAAATCTGTTTTTCTTTGTTCTTTGTTCTCTTTTAAAAAGTTAACGTCAGTAATTTTCTGTATATTTTTATAGTAAAGTGTACGCGAGGAAATATATAACATCGTTAAGAAACATCCGGGTCCTTGTTAGTTTTGATGAAAACTAAGTGACTGAAGAAATATTGTTTCACTCATTATATTGAATATTTAGTGAAAAAACAAAACAAGTTGTCATTAAAGTATTTATTCTTTAGTTTTATAGTTCCACGCAGATAAATTCATAGAGTTCCTCATGTTTAGAAATTTCCGTTACGTTAAAAATGAGCTAATAAACAACTCCTTTATTTTCCTAATATAAAGATAATGTAAGATCATATTTTATAATATAATCTACGAACTTCCAACCGTAATTGAAGTGTTGCAACTACTTTCAATTTATATTTACAGAATGCATTATACTGAAAAGAACTTCAATAGAACAAGAACAGTGTACGAGGTTGAATCTGACGTCATTATTGAAAACGTTCTATGTATATATATACGTTGTAAATTCTTGGTTCATGTGCTTTAATATTCACGTCTCATTGGCTTCAGATATTTCCTCTAAAATTTGATACAATAGACTGACTCATGAGCTCTCTTATAGATTGTGATCCAATGCTAGTACGAAGCCTCCTATGAATACTTATTACCTTCTGATTGGCTATTAAACTTTTCCACTCATGTAGAAAACTTGAATCAATTCTGTGCAACTATTATATCGCAAAAACAAAATCTTTGTATATTTATAGGAATATTATTATTGGATATCCTTAGTGAAATAGGTATTCCACATCTTAAATACAGCTTAACTATTACATAAGATTTATAACAGAGTTTTCAGCTCATTCAGTCAATTCAAGCTGAACCGATTCACGAGTACCTCCAATAGTTGGAGAATAAAAAAAAAGAACGTTAACTTTTTAAAGCTCCTTAGTGGTAGGACCACGTGATTTACGTCAGACTGGAACAAACGAAACTGATTCTTAAGTTACGGTTGGACTTCTGTAGATTATCTTATGAAAAATGGTTTTAAATTATTTTTGTATTGGGGAAATAACGCAGTGGATCAAGATGTTTTGTCAGTGGATCAAGAAACCTTAAGAAGACATCTTATGTATTCTTCAAAATTCTTATTTCAGAAAATCTAACTGAATAGAAGTCTTTCCAATACTTATGTATATATATATATATATATACAGACTTCTCGTAAGCTTAGTCTCTAGTGTGGTGGCAGAAAGATTTGGTTCTTGTACGATGTATTTTTAAAGCGAAAAACATGAACATCAATAAACCATAATATGTAACTCCGAAACGGCAGCCGTAGAAAACTCAGTCAGAATGTTCAACACTCTGCCTATATATATACACAAGAAAAATGATGAACATGTATATTTGTAAAATACGTGTCTTTCGTATTTCAACGCGCCTGTTACTCTGAAGAGAGGTTTAAAACTATATTGGTTCTACTAGTTGTAAGGCCGATTTCAGTACGTAAGTCATTGCCATGTAAAAGTTTCCCTGGTTGAAAAAAATATTATTCATTGAAAAGAGTGTAAGGAATAGAATAAAATGAAACTAAATTCGGCGAAATGACGACTTAGTTTTTAATATATTCATTTCGAAGATTTGTCGGATATATCTTATGATTGTGTTGATGAAAATATGTAATAAATGATCAAAGGATCGTAGAACCGAGATTGTAATATAGTAAAAAAACAAGTGGACACAAATTAGTGTTTTACAACAGCGCTTACATCAGAACAAAACTTACATATATGGTTATAAAAAGTCTTGCAGTAATCAAAAGAATATTTTATAACAGAGTTTACGTCACTTAGTTCTCTATTTGTTACGCGATTAAAAGTAATAATACTTAAAAAAAAGACCAGATGTCTCTGATGAGTAACACTTTGATTATATATTCACTGATGAGTAACACTTTGATTATATATTCACTGATGAGTAACACTTTGGTTATATATTCACTGATGAGTAACACCTTGGTTATATATTCACTGATGAGTAACACTTTGGTTATATATTCACTAATGAGTAACACCTTGGTTATATATTCAATGATGAGTAACACTTTGGTATTATATTCATTGATGAGTAACATTTTGGTAGTATATTCACTGATGAGTAACACTTTGGTATTATATTCACTGATGTGTAACACTTTGGTATTATATTCACTGATGTGTAACACTTTGGTTATATATTCACTGATGAGTAACACTTTGGTTATATATTCACTGATGAGTAACACCTTAGTTATATATTCACTGATGAGTAACACTTTGATTATTTATTCATTGATGAGTAACATTTTGGTATTATATTCACTGATGAGTAACACTTTGGTATTATATTCACTGATGTGTAACACTTTGGTTATATATTCACTGATGAGTAACACTTTGGTTATATATTCACTGATGAGTAACACCTTGGTTATATATTCAC
>NW_013666175.1:58557-88151 GCF_000517525.1 Limulus polyphemus | reverse complement strand
TGATGTGTAACACTTTGGTTATATATTCACTGATGAGTAACAGTTTGGTTATATATTCACTGATGAGTAACACTTTGGTATTATATTCACTGATGAGTAACACTTTGGTTATATATTCACTGATGAGTAACATTTTGGTATTATATTCACCGATGAGTAACACTGGTTACATATTCACTAATAAGTAACACTTTGATTATATATTCACTGATGAGCAACACTTTTGTATTATATTCACCGATGAGTAACACTTTGGTTACATATTAAATGATGAGTAACACTTTTGTATTATATTCACCGATGAGTAACACTTTGGTTACATATTAAATGATGAGTAACACTTTGATTATATATTCACTTTCATGTGATTATTAGCTAAATGTTGTTAGGCTCAGTAAGTTCGTACTGATATGATAGTATAATTTAGTTTTAGGCACATTGTGCTACTGTGTATTAAGAGCAAAAAAAATCAACGTTTTTTTTTGTACAACAAAAGATAAAGTTTGTATTACAGCAAAGCCACTTGGAGGGGGAATAAAACCCCAGATTTTAGCATTGTAAGTCTCTTAATATACCACCCGGGGGGGGGGGCTATTAGTTGTTTCTGTGACTAAGAAGGCAATAAAAATATTTCCCCGTTTACAGTTGTTAGTAATATCTTTGAACATTTTAGGTATAACAGATATGTAACAGGGCTATTCTAAATCATGTTAGTATACTTCAACGATGCTGTATAAAAGAATCAAATTTTCTCATTACAATACATCATATTACAACATTTCTCGTTCAAAAACAACAACACGAAGTTCTATTATGGAATAAAAAATGAATATGATCTCCTAAAGAAACAGAAGACTCTTTAAAAAGCCTCATTATTAGGCATTTATGTCAGTAAATGTATATGCTTCTCCGTGTTAGAGAAACGCTAGTACGAAAAACCCTAGTTTTCTTCATCACAAAAACCTATCAATCTGATGGGTGCAGGCAGACTAGTGGTAACAGTAATTAGCGCTACAAATCCACCCTAGAACCGGAGGGTGTAGGCTTGGTGAACGCAGACTAAACGAACGTGCATCTTACTCCTAATGATTTATTTCTTCTCAACCCACACCTTGGAGAGAGAGAGAGAGAGAACAACAATGAATGTGAATTTTTGCACTTTGCTCACTTTCGAGATAATAGCCTGTTAATTGTCGCTTTTGTATAGGTAATTTGGTTGAGTCTTATAGTTAAAGTAATTAGGTCTATTATCTGACTTAAGAACACGGAAAGAAAGTTTTAAATGTTTTTTTTTTATGTTTCTCAGAATTTAAAAGAAAAAAGAAGTATCTTTTAAATTGACTTGAGCTCTAATAAAGCACGTGAAATGAGAATGCGGGAAGATTGGAAGTTTAATGAAACGGGCTGAAAAAGTTGATAGAACCAAACAGTTAGCATTTCCAGAAAGACAAAAAAACATAGTTAATTACGGTAACTGGATCAAACATATATCCTTAAAAATCTAAAACTCTGGTAAAATGTAAGAAAGTAATGGAAAAGGGAACAATAATTACATTTTAAAGTATACTGCTAATCATTTTATGCATGTAATTTTCAGCTTTGATTGCGACTTTCTAATGAACTTCAATTATCTGAAATTCTTAAAAAGTGAATCCAATTAATCCTTCCTTTGGATCTTCATGTTTGATATTTAATTACATCAGTACTTTGCTTTTACTATTAAATAATTATAATAATTATTGCATTTTTTTCACATTAAATTTACACACACAAACACAGATATATATGTATGTATATACTACGAGAGGTTAAAAAAGTAATAACGAAATAGTGTTGGAATACTACGAGAGGTTAAAAAGTAGTAATGAAATAGTGTTGGAATACTACGAGAGGTTAAAAAGTAGTAATGAAATAGTGTTGGAATACTACGAGAGGTTAAAAAGTAGTAATGAAATAGTGTTGGAATACTACGAGAGGTTAAAAAGTAATAACGAAATAGTGTTGGAATAAATCCAGCACCATGCTGTCTTCCGATTTCTTTTTATATAACCTACACTCAGTAAATCGTTTTCAGAAACATCAATATATCTGTCTGTCTGAGTATTAATGTTACTTAGTTCAGAGTAAAGAAATAACTCTTGAATTGTTATTGAAACCTAGTTCTGGGTTTTTAAAGTAGTATTTTACTCAGAAAGTTAAACGTATTTATTTTCTTGTTCAGTAACAGACATATCATGTTACTGTATTGTTTTACTTATAAAGTTAAACGTATTTTTCTTCTTGTTCAGTAACGGTCAGAGCATGTTACTGTATTGGTTTCTCAGAAAGTTAAACGTATTTATTTTCTTGTTTAGTAACAGGCAGAGCATGTGACTGTATTGTTTTACTTATAAAGTTAAACGTATTTTTCTTCTTGTTCAGTAACGGTCAGAGCATGTTACTGTATTGGTTTCTCAGAAAGTTAAACGTATTTATTTTCTTGTTTAGTAACAGGCAGAGCATGTGACTGTATTGGTTTCTCAGAAAGTCAAACATATTTATTTTCTTGTTCAGTAACAGCCAGAGCAGTAATAGCTGGTATGATATATTTAAAGCTATGAGAATAATAATGATTGATATCCTCAACTAATATTTCGCGGATTTTATTAGCTATTAAACTAATACATTAAGGAGAAGAAAATAATATCAAAAATTTGTTGATGAACTATTAATTTCACTCACAACGAGTTGTCAAACACTTTCAAATTTGACGGAATACTGCAATAAATCAATTTGAGTTTTATGGTTTACATTAAAAATAACATTGTATTGTGAACATAATTCATCTAAACTTATTTTGATACCAAAGAGTCATTCTTAATTTAGAGAGGGTTAGGTATGTAATATTAAAACGACTTTGAACATGCAAATCAGCAAATCACGTGACAACAACAGCCGATATAAAGTCGCGGTGGAACGGAATGCACTACAACTACATTTTGACATTGCTTGACGTTACGTAGGTAATGCTATGTCGCCTAGAACTGATCACTTTTAAGAAAGGGTATGTATTAGTCCTTCTCGACGCAAAATATTTATACCCTCAGGTCATAAAGATGCATTTAGATCGGGGATTTAGAATTTCCAAAACAGGGATAATATTTGAACTTAAGAGCATTAGAAAAGAAAGGAATATGTATCAACGTAGGGCAGCAGGACCATCCACAAGGTGATCTCAAATAAGTCGTACCCAGCCATGACAAGCAAAGTGCAGCTTCTTGTGACAGTTTAGAATCCATGAAATCAACAGTATGCAAGATAACCAAGAAACGAGTCCAAGAGGATATGAGTTCACCAAGATGAGGCTTCAGTTATACCTCCCGTTCAACAGTTGCATGTCTAAAGCAGCTGAAGAATGAAACATGTGTTAATACTATTTTATACTAAGACATAACCAGTTAAGGCTTCAATGGATTTCTGGGCGATTGGACAATTCAAACAGACGGTGAGAAACCGTCGTACATACGGTAGTTTACAGAAAACATGCAGAGAGTAATGGCGTGCTTTGGATAATACAACCATACAAAGGAGCTTTTTTTTTTGAATGGAAACTACGCTACATGGCTATTGTCAAGATGCACGGTCGTCAGATAGAGCATGTCGGGACCTGGCAACATGGATTGGAACAATGTGATAAACCGCCCAAATCGTTTAATATAACTTAATCAACCTCTGTATATTGTAGTAGCTGTATTAACTTACTTTTAACTTACTCTTAACAATAAATACAAATTTTTCCGTAAAATATTGTGCGTTTACATATTATAGTTTCAACTGAGGGTTATTCATAAATTAAAAATGAAAATAAAGTGAAAACTCTTTATTTCAATACTTAATAGAGTTTAAGATTGACTGTACAGCAAAATAATATATACTTTTGTTTCAAAATTTTCAAATTATTGACTTAAAATACAATTTCATAAGTATCTAAAAATATATCTAGAAGATATATACATATTTAGTTTCATGTTAAAAGTGCCAAAAAAACGGTGTACTTTCAGATTAAATGAGACTCTTGCTGTTCATTCTGGTTAGCAGTACTAATTAGTAATGGCTGTGCCTAAGCCTCGAGGGGTTTTTACTTAGCCAGTTAACGTATAAAGTTCATTCAGGTTGAACGTACCAATACGATACTGTCTGTACTGAACCATTTTACAGAGCTGTAATTAGGGGTGTTTTTTGTTGTTGTTATTGTTTTTTCTTGTTAAGTAATATGTAGACTAAACAACGTTCATTATCTTCGTTAACTGCATTATTTACAATCGTACATTTTACGCATTACATGTACAATGTTTTAAACCTCCGTTAATCCGTTGGGAGCAAACACATTAATTTTAGTACAAGCCCTGAACAAGGCATTAATATAATTAATTACGAAGAAAACATATATAATATAAAGGTTTTTGGAATTAGTAATTTGTCTTTTCTCGTAAAAATTGTAAGTAGCGTATGTTACTATATAAAAATGCATGAGTAAGGTATTTTTTCATATTTTGTTTAAATCTTAATCTCTTGACATTAATATTTCAAAAATAAAGCGTGATAAACTTTTAAATATTTAACTACGGAAACAAAAATCTGCCTTCATGTAACTAGCCCTAAGATACAGTAAGTCGGAAAGAAAATACTGCTTTCGCAAAATGAAATAGACATTTCTTCCCGTGGATATAAGATGTAATGTTTTCGTCAAAATACTAATGTCCGATGTGAATCCACTGAAGTTAAATGGTTTGTAATGTTCGAAATTTATAAATGTTCCTGGTCAAATATCTTAGTTTCTCGATTAATAAGCGTTATAGTAATCACAGTTACAGCTTCTGAAGTTTATAGCACACCAACTATAGCAAACCAATATTAGATACTGTTTTCTGACGCGTCGCGTTGGTTATACTTGCAGGCGTGTAGAGAATTTCTCGAAAATTCAGATTACGTAACAATACTGACGCTAACACTAGCGTTTACATACACGCGTATATTGTTGATTCTTACACTCGAGAATCTTTTACGACTTTAGAGAATAGTCGGGAGTTTCGCAATACATATTTAACAGAATAAGATACGTACATTTGTAAATATAAATTCAATTCAAGGAAACTCCGATATTAAAATAAATATATAATAATAAATCCGTCACAATTTCTATCTATAAAAAATCTGATTTTTTTTTTCGATGTTATGTAGTAGCGATTTTTTGCTTTAAACATTTACTTTTTTATAAATATATAGAGTTATTTATAATCTTGGACGAAGGGCATTAGATACTCGTACTTTGACACCCTATAAACACTAAAAATATCTGGCCTATTGTCAGATAATAATTGTATTCTCTGTCAGACTTGAATTAAATACTATTATGTAAAATACTAAAAGACAGTAAATGGTAATAATAATTGTATTCTCTGTCAGGCTTGTAAGACTGGTGGTAAAATTGCCCTATTCGATCAAACAAGAGCAACACATGAGTTGGTGGATGGTTGCCTTCCATCTAGCCTATCAGTTTAAAACTAGTGTCGGCTATGATCTTATATCTCTTTGTGTTGGTGCCCGGCATGGCCAGGTTATTAGGATACTTGATTCGCAATCTGAGGGTCACGGGTTCGAATCCCCGTCTCACCAAACATGCTCGCCCTTTCAGCCGTGGGGCGTCATAATGTGACGGTCAATCTCACATTTCGTTGGAAAAAGAGTAGCCCTAGAGTTGGCGGTGGGTGGTGATGACTAACTACCTTCCCTCCAGTCTTTCACTGCTAAATTAGGGACGGCTAGCGCAGATAGCCCTCGTGTAGCTTTGCGCGAAATTCAAAAACAAACAAACTATCAGGCTTGTATTCAATACTATTATGTAATATATTGAAAGAGAGTAAATAGTAATAATAATAATTGTATTATCTGTTTGGCTTCTATTTAATACTGTTATGTAAAATACTGAAAGACAGTAAATGTACATATTGGATTGAATTATGTCACTAAATTGCTTGTCCCAAGATGTTTCAAATTCATGATGAGTGCACATTTTCCATTGCCCACTTAAAAAAAAACAGACAAAAAACGCCATGAACATTTCCATAATAAAAAAATAACTTACAAAGTTGCTTTCGTTGATTGCGACTACAAAATGAATGTCTTATTTTATTTCAATCAGCGCCACCTGCCACCTTAAAAATAATTGAAAGACGTGAAGAATAATGCTTTTAAAACCTACAACAAGAGAAAACGGTAACCTCTAACTAGCGTGTTAGGAAGGTAAACTTTAAATAATTTTGAACATTTTGAAATAAATTAGTGAATATACCATAAAAGATAGAGCGCGGATCTAATCTGTCAAAAGATGTCGCTGTTAACTACAAGAGTTTTATTGACAAGCCCAAAAATACATATTAAATTATCCACTGTTTATTTAAAGTAGTTTATAATAAAAATTCTTGTAATAAAATAACAGTAATAAAGTATTTTGATATTTAGGTTTTTGACTCTATTCATAAAACGAAAACAAATACGACATCTCACGAATTTTCTCTGGATTTATTTCGGAAATAAAATCACAATTGACACTTCCACTTATGTATATAAAATAAGTTTTTAATCTTGTGTGGTTTGGAAAACAAAACAAAAACAATAGGTGGTTCTGAAAATGACCTTTGGTAAAGAATCAGGGTTTAAACATTGGTTTCAAAGTGCAACATTTTAATGAATATATTTTGGTTTAATATTAAGTAAATACATAATAACTTGTAAAGTAATCTAAACTTTATTTGATGTTGAAGCTTTTAAGTATTTTTAATTTTAAGTTTATAAGCACCAATGATCGAGTATAACATGAGATATTCTCATGTTTTAGAAATGATTTCATTAAATTTAACTAAACCAGTTTAGTAACCCACGGCAATGGTTTTCTTTTTTTTTTCTTGGTCATGCTCACAAAGCTTTGAAACAAGAGCTATAGCTCATTTGAGTAATTTTGTTTTACAAGCTATGTTAGAAAAACATAAAATCATACGAATAAAAAAGTAGTAATATTAAACAATTACATTAGTGTTTCACAGTGAAAAAAAGAGTTTTTAGTAGGCCTTATTTCACGTAATTAATGTCAGTCATTTCCTTATTGTTTAAAAGTACAGCGCCATTAAAAAAAAATGTTTTGTGGTTTGAAGTAAGATCTTCGCCATTCTGTCTCAAGTTAGCAAATGTTTTATCAAAAATGAAGCTATATATATATATATATATATTATGAATTTTAAAACATTCTGTGCCGTGTAAGAGAACAAATTGAACAGCCTTGGATACATATAACTAGGTGAAGGTGAAGTTGTTTTGGAACAATAAATAAAGGGCAAAGTTAATAGGGTTTCAAATTATCATACCGATATCTGTTAATATTATATATTCAATTAACGAATTATGCAACTACTGAACCTAAGATAACGTAACACCAACAAATTATGCATTTTCCTATCGATATACAAAACACATTTTCAGCCGGACGAAAAAGTAATATAATAGAGGGAAGCACCATTCACTGCTAATTCTCGGGCTACTCTTCACTAAGTAAAAGTGAGATTAATTGTTACATTACAGCGTCCCCCAACACTGAAAGGCGAGAGTGTTCGATGACAGAATTCAAACCCGTGACCAACAGATTGCGAGTCGAGTGCCCTAACCACCAAGCCATGTGAGGCCCGAGAAAAACATTAAAACGTGATGTATCAACTAATGATTGGCTGATTTATATGAAATTACTCATGAATGGTTGATTTATATGTAATTACTCATGAATGGTTGATTTCTTATAGTTTCGTATAAATCAACCAATCATGAATAATTTCATATCTTAATTGAATTGGGCTAAGTAGTCAGGTCAGATATCTCAAGGTTTAGAATTACTGACCAGAAGGGGCGTAGTCAGTCAATATCTCCTTCCGCCTACGTGGCTACCCTTAACCAAATAAAGAGATTTGATTTCATGGTTACAACGCCTCCACATCTGGAAGTATGAAGCGTATTCCACAGTACATCGCTGCTCAAGTCTTGGATTTTCAATCTTTAGCGCTAATCTCCACCACTAAGCAAACTCCAGTCTGTTCTGACAAGAATAACATATTTTACATGGATAGGTTATTAAAAATAAAACAAAGGCGGATTTTTAAACTGTTTTAAGCCTTCTTTGCATTTAAATTTTAAGAAACCAGGAAATAAGACTTGAAATGTTGTTAATATTATATAAAAGTATAGCCTCTCAAATTCTTTAGTTTTTGCACCTATTACTAGTTCCTTATAAATGCTCTATATATTAATCGTATTTGTCATGCTTAACTGCTCGTGATTGGCATTTTATGATTCATCTGAAGATCCTCTGGTATTGCTATGATGTGTGAACTACAGTGTGGTACGGTTTAAGTGTGGTTGGTACTTTCTCTAGAGATAAGGCTTTAATTTTGTGACTTTAAACTTTATCACTATGCGATAAACCAAAATTCAAACTGCTTTATAAAAGCTATGTTTCCTATATTAAGTGTGGTTGGTACTTTCTCTAGAGATAAGGCTTTAATTTTGTGACTTTAAACTTTATCACTATGCGATAAACCAAAATTCAAACTGCTTTATAAAAGTTATATTTCCTATATTATTTTTGAAGTTTTACAATGTTGCTTAACTTACTGGATATTTTACATTTCTTTATTTCTCTAACAATGTTCTATTAAGAGTGGCAGGTTGTAATTATCTGCAATGTGTTGCCATCTATTTATTAATAATGATACTATAACATTTATTAATATCATGCCTTTAGCCAAATACGTTTTTAAAAATATAGATCTAATAGCTTTCCGCGTTGGTCATATCCTAAAATAATCGTAGACGTAAAAAAAAAGGAAAATATGGAAGCAGTGTTATAAGTTTTCAAAAGTACTTTGTATCTTTCCAATAATATTAATTACAAAAAAACATCACATTGTATAACCTAACCAAATGGTTGTGTTTGAATTAGTTTCCAACTATACAAATGCTGATTGTGTTTTTTAGAGCTATGGTGATAAGATTTTATTATTTGTTCCAGTGTACAAACATTTGAGTCACTCTGTACACACAGACATTGTTCCCGGTAGTTATGGGTTCGACTGAGTAAATTGTATTTAAGTGCACACATAACACGTGAAATTTGATGAGATGCTTGATTAAGTAAGTGCTTATGTTGCCAGTGTCTGCTTGATATAATTGTAAAAGACGCATTGAGCAAGAGACAAAGGCCATTGTTTGATTAAGGTGTGGCTTCAATTTGTTCTGGCTGTCACATTGTTTTCTTTGACAATGTTGCCCAGCCCGTGAATGGCATACCACTTTATATAATGTTACAGAACAACTTGATCGTAACTTTCGAGGTTGTTGACAGCCTAAGTAAAACAAATTTAAAGTACGTAGCTATAGAACGACCATAAAAGACTGGTTATAAATGGAATTGCATGTCACTAATTATTTTACACAGTTCTTCTGACATAGCTGACAGCAATGACATATGCACACCTAACATATATTTTGAAATCAGGTTTGAAGTGAGAGTGAATTTTATAGTTAATGACACAATTTTAAAGCTAACGCGTTTAGTTACTCAGTCGGTGATCCTATATTCTAAGACATGCTAGAAGGCCATCCAGTCATTATCTGGATCTAGAAGAAGGTTTTCCGGACCACTGAATCCGAATATTGAATCAGATATTGTGTCCTTAGGCTCTCTTGGTGTCATTGGTATCCCAGGAGTCATGTCTGAAACTGTTTTCCTACCCACATTTACTAGCTCGCGGCCCCCCCATGGCAAGCGGTATGTCTGCGACTTACAACGCTAGAAACCGGCCTTTCGATACCCGTGGTGGGCAGAGCACAGATAGCCCATTGTGTAGCTTTGTGCTTAACCTCAATAAACAAGCTAGCGGGAACAAACATGGCACACGTGCTCAAGTATCGCGAGCGGGTGTCATAAGAGGGATTGTTTTCGGGTATTGACCCTTCTTGGGGGTAGCTATAGAAGTAATTCGGGATAATATAGTAGCTTGATCAGCCTATTAAGCCCCCCCCCTCCCCTGTGAATTATAAGAGGCTTTGAACCCAGTATGGGAACTCGGGTATCTCATATTAAATCTCTGATAAATATTTTATTATCTCCCCCCTCCCTCAGTGGCTCAGCTGTAAGTCAAAGGCTTATAACGCTAAAAATCTAGCTTCGATACCCGTAGTGGACACAGTGGACATAGCCAATTGTATAGCGTTGCACTTAACAACAAACAAACAAAAATTTATTATCCCCATCTAATGTCTTATTTCCACCATTTTTTTATTGAAATTTTTCTCGTTTGTTAATTGTGAAATGCTTGTCTTTCGTTAAAATAAATTATTGTAGATATATATTTTTTTAGCTTTTTTACCTCGTCCATAACAACAAAAGTTGTGCTCATAAAATATTTTTACCCTATTACTACGTTTTTTAGAAGTTTCAAGAAATTATAAATTCACCTCGTGGTATTGGAAACTTTTGACAACAATGGTGTGAATATATAAGCATTGAACTATTTTTTCACAAAAGATTATAAACGTACATAACTATAAAATAGTTCTTGCATGTAATATTTGCTAATTTTTTCCACTAAAAACACCATATTTCATTAGATTAACAACTATATTGTGTCTAGTTGAGTCAGTGAGTAAAAATTAGCGAACAGAGAACATTGAAATAAACTAAGCGTGTGTAATCCATTTGAGAAACTGACATGTAAGTATGTGATGAAAATGAAATACACCCAGTTCCTGAAGACCTGTTATAAACTTTTTGACTGTTTATTTTCCATATTATAACTAATATCACGTAACTGGTACAAAATAAAAACAAACAAAAGAAACTTCTGAAAGATTTGTTTTCACACCAAAATCAAATCAAATTTCCGTTTATCACTTTTACTATGCGTTATTGGATTTCTCCGGGATGTTCTGTAATGTTTGTCCACTTCGTAAATCTATAAGAAAGATAAAATATGGCTCACAATCTACCATAATACATTCGGCAGTGGTCTAAAAAATATAAAATAAAGTCTTTACAACAGCTGTACTCACTACCTTTAATCTCATGTTTCACCTGGGAAACAAGATTGATCGAAACAAAACAAGTAATTCGGCAACACATGTGAATTTCTGATCGATAGGGGGAAGTTTTTTCTAAATTTTCTACAGATACTGATTTGTAAAAATAAATATACAAATGTTTGTATTTTAACAAAATTGGCTATGTATTTTATTGTCCTTTATCGTAAGAAATATCATTTTGTCAAGAACATAATTAAATGGATAAAGAGAAACTTGTGAAACAGTAAGGTTGTTGTAAGTTTGCATGTTAAATAATCGTCCTCTTCAGGATGAAAAGTGATTTACATATAAAAGGTCAGGGAATGTTAAAACGTATGGCTAAATATAGAATTAATGAATTGGTGTGTTATAGATAAACCGACTGTATTAAATCTAGCCTTTGATTACATGTTGAGACACATTTATCTACTTGGTGACTTCATTGTCTCTGACATCATGTCCGCTTGTCACGGTGGCCTTAACAACGCGCCCCTAGTAACACGCCCTATGGATCCACTTCGTGACGTCATGTTCACCTGTCACAGTTTGATTCAACTTTAGCATAGCTTGGCAGAGCTGTTACTTTAAACACAAGTACTACAATGCTATTAAATCCTGTTATTGGCTTTATGTTATTGTCTGTTTGTTTGTTTAATTTCCGCTATCCGTCACTAATATAGAAGTAATATATTAGAGGTAAAAGCAGCTAGTGAACACCGTCCACCACTTGGGTTTCTCTTTATCAACGAAAAGTGGGATTGACTGTCATACTATAACGCTTTTGCAACTGAAGGGATGGGCATGTTTGGTGACGGGATTCCAACCTGCGATCCACAGGTTGTGAGTCGAGCGTCCTAACCAAGTCATTTATTGTCTGCGAGCTCATCATGAACGGGTTTCATGTGTGTGTGTGGGTTTTAGTGTGCACATTTGCTTTTACGTAGAATTATGTATGTGTGTGTCGTTTCATTCCAACTAGAGGCTGGTGGGGAATCATTATAAGTATCAATGGTTGTTAATATATCGTGTACTGATGACGTGTTTCATAATATTAAAATATGATCTCACGTAAGGTAAACGTATCTGATTGTTTGTTTTTGAATTTCGTGCAAAGCTACACGAGGGCTATCTGCGCTAGCCGTCCCTAATTTAGCAGTGTAAGACTAGAGGGAAGGCAGCTAGTCATCACCACCCACCGCCAACTCTTGGGCTACTCTTTTACCAACGAAAAGTGGGATTGACCGTCACATTATAACGCCCCCCACGGCTGAAAGGGCGAGCATATTTGGTGGGACGGGGATTCGAACCCGTGACCCTCAGATTGCGAATCGAGCTCCCTAACCACCTGGCCATGCCGGGCCAAACGTATCTGTATAGAATGAACAAGCGTTTCTCCACTTAATAAGAATTTAACAGAAACAGTTACTATTAATATTAGGCTTAGTAACTCAGCACTTCATGCGAATCTGTGATCAGAAAGGGAAATTTTTTTCTAATTTTTTTTTTTACAGTTGTACATGATATAATATCTATAGAAACTACTGGTAGTGAAATATATTTGTATAAGTTTTAGAAGTAAAAATTACCGGTCATTACTTATTTAGGCATGATAAGATATATTTAGTTTGCTTTCAGTCTATTCCCAATTACCGAGGGGGTAAGATTAATGATACTACATTTTAACCCCAATTACTCCCCACGGAGATGTAAAATCCAGCAAAAATAACCATGAATCTTAGCATAGTTATTGCGGGTGTTATATATACAAGAATGGTCACAATGTTAAGTGAACCCAACAACACTTTTTCTTCGTATATATCTGTTTCTGAAAGTGTTTTGTTGGGCGTGACCTAGTTGTTAGCATGCCCAGATTGTGAAGCTGAGGATTCAATACTCGTGAACCGTTGTCAGTAAAACGCGCTCCGTACCTTGTGACCGTTTGGGCCTTGTAAGACTGATGGTAAAATTCCCCTATTTGGTCAAACAAGAGCAACACATGGGTTGACAGTGGGTGGGTGGGTGCCTTCCATCTAGTCTATCAGTTCAAAAACAAGTGTCGGTTATAATCTTATATCTCTTTGTGTATGTGGTTAGGGCGCATGACTCGAAATCCCACCAAAAATGCTCGCCCTTTCAGCCGCGGGGCGTCATAATGTGATGGTCAATCCCACTATTCGTTGGTAAAAGAGTAGCCCAATGGGTGATGATGACTAGCTGCCTTCTCTCTCTAGTCTTTCACTGCTAAATTAGGGACGGTAGCGATGATAGTCCTCGGAGATAGCTTCGCGCGAACTTCACAACAAAACAAATAAACAATCTTTGTGTAACGCTCGAAATTTTGAGAAAATAAACAAACAAACAAATAAAGTGGTAATGTTTCATAACTTTAGTATGTTTGCGGACTTAAAACGCTAGAATCCGGATTTCGATACCCGTGGTGAGCAGAGCACAGATAGCCCATTGTGTTGCTTTGTGCTTAGCTTCAAACAAAGAAAAATATTAATTTATTTGTATTGAATTTTAAAATTGGGTTAAAGTTCAAAATAAAAGCTACACGTAAACTCTAAAAATGCCAGTGCTTGAGAAACCTTTTAGCTTTACCTTCACTTTGGCCTTTCTCACTCTCTACATATATATAAATGTTTAGGAAGAGGAGGAACAACTTGGAGAATGGTGAGTTGAGAAGTTTAACAATCGAACTCTGTTGTGCCCCTGGGGGCATAAATTAGTAACTCTTCAAATATTCACAGTGTTAAATGTATATGTTTCACTAACCACAAAATAAACTTTTCGTTTCTTGTCATTAATAACTTTCCGTCTAGAAGTTTTAACGATCAAACCAAATAGATTTTGATAAATATATATATATATATATACAAACATTGATTTATGTTGAATAATTTCAATGAATATTACACAGGTTGTTCCACACGAAAGTCTTACTGGGACTTTAATAGTTTCTCTGCAGAAATCAATGTTATTTTCGAAAGTATTAACGAATCTTTGATCTTTTATTTTAGTTCTGAGCCTAATTCTTTTCTTTTACAATTTCTTTATATGATTTTCATTTCTTATAGTGTTTCCAAATCTTAAGTTTTATTCCCTCTTTAGAAACTTGGTATTTATTTTTATATTTTTCGACGTTCCAATTCGGTTGCTTAAAATCGGTTTAAAATGTAGTTGTAGGAACGATTTTGGAACTGAAAAATGAACATCTTTTGTAGCTTTCTGGTTCTAAAAAAAGGAAATTGCAAAGTTAGATTATGTGCGCACCTGCCTTTCAAAACTTGTAGTCTAATGGTCCATCAGTGCCTTTTCATATTACAGTCGAATGGAGCCCCGTGTAGGCCATCATCTCTGAGTTGAAAAGTATTTCGAACATCGATCGCCCATCAGTGATCACTATAAAAGTAAAACCCTAGTAAAAGGTTCCTTTTCGACAAAGTGCACATAAAATTCAGTTTTTTATTATTAGTTCTATTTTTTTTTTACCTCGCCTATAACAAAGATGGCTAGCTTGTGTGTTTGTTTGTTTGTGTGAGTCGATGTTTGAACGAATACATTTTGATAGAGTCAAATCATAATTTTCTAAAAGTAATTTACAGCAAAAATATTCCATTTATCTTGGACCAAAAGTGAGCACGAGGAAAACGTCTGTTTATAGATACGGTTACATTGATTCAACGTAATAGAAACACCTTTGCTGCAGTTTGATACTGAAAATACTGAGGTGTACATAATGCAAATTCCCTCACATTGTTCTGACTTTATTTTTTCACGTAATACCTTCTTGCACTGTCGAAATAATTATAATATTCAATCGTAAGCCTCAACTTTCCCTACACGTTCTATACTTTTGTACAATAAAACTAGTTCAACCATTGAAAACATTTCAAAATTAAGCCACATTTATCCTTCTGATATTTGAAAGTAAGAATCCTAATCCTGGTTTCTTGTAGATTAATGTATAATCTTCAGCAGATTACTCTGGTAATCTCCATCTTCGTGAATAAAATTTCAATTATTTAGTTATAGCAAGTCGGTTAGTAGCCAATATTCTGCTTCATTTGATTATGGATGAATTACCACTGGTTTGTTTCACTTGATTATGATTGTGTCGCCACTGATCTTTTCAATTTGATTATGGATGAATTACCACTGGTTTGTTTCACTTGATTATGATTGTGTCGCCACTGATCTTTTCAATTTGATTATGAATGAGTCAGAACTGGTCTGGTTCATCTGATAATGACTGAATCTGTTGTGATGTTTTGGTTTACAGAGTGCCAGTTCTATCTAAAGAAAATTACCGTGAACATTAGGCCTTGATAATGTATTCCCACATGATAAATATGGTGAAGTGGCGTTAAATTGTTCTAATAATTTCATTTAATATTTCATAATATTTTGCTTAAAATGTAAAATAAATACAATATATAAAAGTAGTATTACCACTAGTCTTAAACTCGATATATAAATGCTATATCTTTGTGATAAAGCAAAATCATGAAGACATTATTAATTTGATAGAAATTTTTATTTGTATTAGATGATAGTCTTAGCTTCATAGAAATTTTATTTTTTTAAGTCTTTACTTCAGCCTTTCTCATAAGATAGTAAAGATTAATGTAATGGAAGAATAATCTGAGAAACTCAAATTAACAGAGTATAATACAACTGAAATGGGACATACCGCTGTGCCAGTAGGAGGCAGCAACGTTCTTTTACTTCTTTTTTTTTTGTTCGGAAATTAACAAAAAAAAAGCTACAAAAATGCTATCTGTGTTAGCCGTTCATAAATTTGAAATGATGGACGAGAAGAAAAGTAGCTAGTCAACAGCACTCGTTACCAACTTTTAGGCTACACTAATGTAAGAAATATTGAATGTTCTAATGTGAATATACATTAAACTCAAAATCTTACTGTTCTTTAAAAACAGACTTTGCATGGCATTCTGTCATTTCACAGTTTAAAGCAATGATATGTAAAATGTGAAATACAAATGAAAGTTAAAAATAACATATGACAAAAAAAATATAGACTTTTGAATAAATAGAGTTGTTTAAACATTTGTTTAACAACAAGTAAAATCTGGGGAATGGTCTATTCTTTCATTGGGGTGTGTGTATTGAGCCAGACTGGTTTTTTTTTTTTACCTAAATTCTAGTTGGAAAAATTTTAGATGTTCCACATAAAAGTCCCGATTTGTCATTACGTATAAAAAGTAGTACATGAGCTTGTGCTGCTACCTGTTGTTTGAAAAGTAAAACAAAATATAAAAATTGAAATAATCAATGTTTGAAATAAAATATCACCATTAAATATCATAGATATTATTAACCAGCTAAAATGTTATGTTGAAACTTCGTTTTTTTTCTGATTAATAGCAATTATTACAGACAGAATGAAGAGTTAGCTATGGAATATCCATTATCAAAATTATTGTGTGATTTTTATGTCAATGAGTTTGAAAGTCAACCTTTAACTCGGTGTAATTTGGTACCAGAAATTTGGATTAGATATGTTGATGACACCTTTATGACATAGTAAAGAAGCTTTAATAAAGTTATCTAATGATCTGAAGAAAATTAGTGACTTCCATTACATATAATGATACGATAGAAAACAATGATATTTTACCTATATTTTGGACAAGTTAGATTTAAAAAAATTAACAATCTTGAGAGGCCACAGTTGATGTAAACATTTCTCTGTGATCATGTCAAGACACCAACAATTTGTGTCGTACAAAATGAGCAGCTTTCTATTTATATGTGCATATTAAATTGTGCTTGTTTGTTTGTAATTAAGCACAAAGCTACACAATGGGCTATCTGTGCTCTGCCCACCACGGGTATCGAAAGCCGGTATCTAACGTTGAAGTCCGTTGGTGGGGGGGGAATCACAATTTTTACTCTAATCAAGGGTTATATAACGAAATATTGTATGCAATATGCAGCATTGAATGAGCAGTTAATAAATTTATGAAACAGAATTACGATGATAGTAATGTGATGAAAGTGTTTGAAAATATTATAGAGAAGAGTTAATCTGGTTCATATCTTAAAGTTTTTTAATATTTTTAAGAAATAACTCATTTTTTACCCTATTTATAAATGAATAAATAAGTTTAATCAATTACGAAATAAAACTAAGGATATAATATATATATAATGTTTGTTTGTTTTAGAGCAATGCCACGTTGGGTTATCTCCTGTGTCTGCTGCGGGAAATAAAACCCCGGATTTTAGCGTTGTGAGTCCGTTAACTCATCGCTGTTCCGCCGGGTGACGAATATATATAATGGAAAAACAGGCATTTACTAAGTAATTTGTGATTGTGGAAGTAAATACAGGATATATAAGGACAGGTTAGACCAAAAAGAACCTAAAATATAGAGTGAATTATCATTAGCGAAACGTTGAAAAATAAGAAAATATTTATTTCGCAACTAATATACAGTCTGTCCATGATGCCCCCCCCCCTACCCCAGTAGTACAGCGGTATATCTGCGGACTTCTACTACTAGAAACCAGGTTTCGATTCTCCTGGTGGGGCAGAGCACAGGTAGCCTTTTGTGTAGCTTTGTGTTTAATATCAAACAACAGCAACTGTTCACGATAAGATACAATATAATAAAATGGACAGGTTTTAATTCCTCCACTACTACTTGTGTATTATACACAATGCTGCAACAAACTTCTGGAGTTGAGGGATTTCAGGAAGTTAGCAAATCTATAACAGGTTTTAATTCTTCCACTACTACTTGTGTATTATACACAATGCTGCAACAAACTTCTGGAGTTGAGGGACTTCACGAAGTTAGCAAATCTATAACAGGTTTTAATTCCTCCACTACTACTTGTGTATTATACACAATGCTGCAACAAACTTCTGGAGTTGAGGGACTTCAGGAAGTTAGCAAATGTATAACAGGTTTGCTCTGACTTTATCACTTTCGTGCTAATTTATAAGCGATGTTGATAAACACCAGAACGAGGATTTCCAACTGATGTTCTCTTAAAGTAGTTTACCAAATTCAATGAAAATTACTTTTAAAAGATTCATTTACTGTTTGCAGGAGTAGAAATGATTACAATGTTTTTCTGTATACATTAGGTGATGTGAATAAACACAAGACTTGACAAAAGGAAAAAACCAATAAGAGCTTCGTAATCTTGTGAAATGAAATAGATCGCAATGAAAGTATTTTATATCGAAAATAAACCATTGAGTTTATATCGAAAATAAGCCATTGAGTTTATATCGAAAATAAGCCATTGAGTCAGGCTGTCGACCGTACTTTGTGTAAGAAGTAATATAAAAATAAAAACGACTTTAAGCAGGACTAATTGTGGAGAAACTTAATTATGCCCTTACTTTTATTATTAAAGCATAGAATTTATGACTTTTTTCTTACGAATTATAGAGGAAGTTTCTTAAAAATATTCGAAATTTCGAGCTATCTTTAAATAGTCTTCTTTAGTTCTGTATTAGCAATGTGTATATACTGCAACCAAAGTTTTGTGAGGTAGTCCGAACCAACCATCTTTTCAGACATTTCCTGTGTTATATCTCTTCAATGTACCCCGACGCTGAAGAGAATCTGCTGTCTGATAATAAATAGAGACTGAAATTATTAAATATCCACATTCAGTTACCTGTATCCATAATGTCCTAAACCTAACTACACATTTATTACTTGTAACCGATTATATGAAGGTAATTGCCCGTTAAAAATCTAACCCAACTACAAGTTAAGCCTAAATATTAGAGAATAAAAGTTTCTTAAAAATATTCGAAATTTCGAGCTATCTTTAAATAGTCTTCTTTAGTTGTGTATTAGCAATGTGTATATACTGCAACCAAAGTTTTGTGAGGTAGTCCGAACCAACCATCTTTTCAGACATTTCCTGTGTTATATCTCTTCAATGTACCCCGACGCTGAAGAGAATCTGCTGTCTGATAATAAATAGAGACTGAAATTATTAAATATCCACATTCAGTTACCTGTATCCATAATGTCCTAAACCTAACTACACATTTATTACTTGTAACCGATTATATGAAGGTAGTTGCCCGGTAAAAAAACTAACCCAACTACAAGTTAAGCCTAAATATTAGAGAATAAAAATAACAAAGAAAAGTGAACAAAACTAAATATAAAATTAAAAAAGAGATTATAATACCCAACCCTATATAATAAAAAAGTGACCCAACCTTTTCCCTCTCCCTTCCACATAGGGTTGATAATAAAATCATGTTTTATATGTTTATTTCCAATATTCATGTATATACCCGTTATCGTAAACTACATAAGGCTATTAACACTAATTAATGATTTTAGTTTTAGTTTGACAGCTTATTTGATGTGATACTGATATTTCTGTTACAGAGAAAATAATTATGAACAGTGAATTCGTGTTATTTTTATTAATTACTAAAGACAAGCCGTTGGAATCTTTATAATTTATTTTCCCTCTTGACTTAGTAATGAGGAAAAGTTTGAAATGAGACGCGACGCACACAATGGAAATAACACGTTTATTGCATAATTCATAATAGAAGTATTTTTCTTATTTCCCCCTGAGAGAAACGTCTCCTAACAACCGGCACTTTGATCTGATCCTATTATGTGATAATGATAGACAGATGTGACAAAATCAACTTTCTGATAACGACGCTGAGTAATGATATCGATTTCGTTCGCTAGTGGGTGAGCAAATTGCTTCCATTTTTAATTCTGACATTTCATTGTGTGCATGCTCACTTATTGTAACTTGTGCTAGACGAGTTAAAAGTAATTGTAAAGGCGTTTATAATAGATGAACGGGAGTGGTCGTTCAAGAACAATATATTATCAATTCTCTTTTTTTGTCTAAATAACTTACGTTAATGAGGATTCTCAGGAAATGTTGTGACATGATCGTTTGGTATGATTTCAGAAACATTTTTTGTTTTAAGAAGAAGGTTTAAGGAGAATGTGTATCGAAGTGAAAGCTGAGCTGGAGATATTCAGATCCTGGTGTTTTTTTTTTGAAATCACAAAAACATTTTTATTATCAAATCTACTAGTTCTAAAGTTCAAGTACTATATTAATTATATAGCAGTGATGATAAAGGTTTGATATACTAGAGTCTAACAATAAAGAAACATTGTATTGGTACCGCTGAGGCAATTAATGTGTTATATTTCAACGGAAGGTTATCAAGAGACGAACGAATTCTATGTCAAATTACAACTTACTGAAAGCATACAGTTACTACACTATATAGCAAAAATTATTGATTCAGCCCATCTTGAGAAACTGGTGTTGTGTTTTGCTTCCAGGCGAAATAGTTTTACACTTCCTTCTAAGCCTAACCTTGGCATTATATCCCTTACTAACACTTGGTAGGAACAATCCACCACATCCATTGCAAAACAGTTACAAGTCTAGAGATATTTTGGGATGCGGCTGTTTTCCACAATTCCTCAGCGGTATGTCTGCGGACTTACGACGCTAGAAAGCAGGTTTCGATACCCGTGGTAGGCAGATCACAGATAGCCCATTGTGTAGCTTTGGGCTTAACTTCAAAACCAAACAAATCTACAATTTATCGGAATTGTTCAGCAGATGAATGTAGTCTGGACAAAGACACATTCTGGACGTTATTATTTCAAACCTTTGCACGTTCTACTTTTCTTTTTCTTTTTTTTTTTTTTTACTCAAGGCACCATGAACGCCGACACTTTGCTTTTACAGCTGTGATTCATGGTTTATGGATTATAGTCCTCAAAGAAACCTACAAGCATGGGTTAACTGGCCAAACTGGATGTACTGCCCTTCAGTTTTGACCTTGTAATTAAGGTCCTAAGTAGCAGATTTAACGTCAGATTTGTTTCTAAGTTTACCTAAAGAAAGTGGCGATTAATTTTGACCCCTAAGTTATTCACCTTACTTCGAACAGTGACCTTCCATTCCTTCAGCAGAGTTGTATGTGAGTAAGGCAGTGTAATGCGGCTTGAACAATTACACGTTCAATGTAGCATTTACCTTCCACTCCTTCAGCAGATTTGTATGTGAGTAAGGCAGTGTAATGTGGCTTGAACAATTACACGTTCAATGTAGCATTTACCTTCCATTTCTTCAGCAGATTTGTATGTGAGTAAGGCAGTGTAATGTGGCTTCAACAATTACACGTTCAATGTAGCATTTACCTTCCATTCCTTCAGCAGATTTGTATGTGAGTAAGGCAGTGTAATGTGGCTTGAACAATTACACGTTCAATGTAGCATTTACCTTCCATTGAGATCCTTTACTCGTGGCTGTTTGTCTCTTACTAGGCTGAGTGTGGCAGCAGTTAGCTTTTTATAAATATACCAAGTTAGAACTTAATAATATGGAACGTTAAGAAATATTTGTAAGTTTTTATGTTGTTGTTTTTTTCAGGATACGGAGTTCAACGAACGAGGAGTTACTGGTGCCTAATTATTTCTGCAAGTTCTTATTTTTTGATCCCATTAAATATATTCAATTAAAAACAAACTAACATTATTCTGAGTTTTCGAAACTGAAGAGAAGCTAATTACATTTTAAGTTAATGCCACATCTCGCTCAAACATATTTTAGCTGAGGTAGTTCTATGGACTTATAAATGAAAGTAAAGAAGAAATGAAAAGCAATATGGCGACCACTCTATATATCTGCTACATCCAGTGGCAATTAGCTGGCCTGATGAGCTGCGGTATTTTTGGAGAAAAGCTTCATTGCCACTGGATGTAGCAGATATATATATGAGTTCAACAACCAGTAAGTTACTTCTTGTTGTTACATTTAAGTGGAATATTGCTGTGTCTGTCGTATGCCAGCTGGCCTGATGAGCTGCGGTATTTTTGGAGAAAAGCTTCATCGTAACGCTAGAATCCGGGTTTCGATACCCGTGGTGGGCAGAGCACAAATAGCCCATTGCGTAGCTTTGTGCTTAACTACAAACAAACAAAACAAATTTTAAATATCACACGCGCATAAAACAAGAAATTGATTTTAAGTCATTAAAAGTTTTAAAAGATATATAAAAAATAAATTGTATTGTCAAACTCTATATAGAGATAATAATATGTTTATAAGCTGGTAAAAATGAGTTCAACAACCAGTAAGTTACTTCTTGTTGTTACATTTAAGTGGAATATCGCTGTGTCTGTCGTATGTTGCAATTCCAATCATTATTGGTTTTATTTTTTCGTGTACTGGTTTTTGACATTATCAATATATTTTATGTTTATGTTGTGAAATTGGCTTCCTTAATTTATCTTAGCGTTTTAACTCTGACAAAAAATTATTAATAATTCTAAAGTGAGCAAAACACACTTTTCCAAAACTGTGATTGTGCATCTAGTTTAAAACTGTCTAAATGTTTTGTTTCAAATGTCTGTATTGCGAGCCATCCTAGTGGCTGAGCGGTGAGTCTCTGCAGACTTATAAAGCTAAAATTCAGGTTTCTATACTTGTGGTTGACATAGTACAGATGTCAAATTGTGTAGCTTTGTGGTTAATTACAAACAAACAAAATATATTTTGAAAGTTTTGCATGTGCAAGTGAACATTTTTCCGCATAATATAATTTAGGATCACTGCTGCCATCTAGTGGTTTTCATTTTATCTAGTTCATCAAGTTGATCGCATATTAATTCACTTTATCCGTTTAAATTAGTTTGCCCACGGACTTCTCTCAGTTTTAGAATTTGCAGGACCAAACTTGGCAGAGGAGTCGGTATGGTCTGGGGGGGGCGGATATCCTTAACTATGTGTTGTAACTTCCCTCCCTTGAACGCGTCTTGAAGATCACCTAGGAATAGATTGTTGTTTGTTTGAAGTTAAGCACAAAGCTACACAATGGGCTATCTGTGCTCTGCCCAACACGGGTATCGAAACCCGGTTTCTAACGTTGTAAGTCTGCAGACCCCAGTAATAGAGCTGACATTGAATTCCCGCCCCCAACCCCTATAAGAATCTCGGGGGCGCCATTTCTGAAACTGTTTTTATATCTCAGTTCACAAGATAACAGGACCAATTTTAACCCAAGTGTTCATGTACCAGGAGCGGGTGTCTTAACGAGGGTTTTGTTTCGAGTACGAGACCCATGGGGGCAGCTATAGAAGTAACTGGTGGGTATTTTTTGCTAATCCACTTATTGTTAAATACAACGAATACTGGAACTCCAGATTTTACACAGTCTACAAAATGGGAACTAAATAGCTCCAAAAAGTTGTTTATCTAGTCGTTTTCCATTGTTGTTTTGAAGCATTTGATTGATTTTATCAAAAGTAACCTGAAGAACGTTTCGGGGTCTATTTTCATATTTAACTGTTACGTATGTGCTAGTATAATAAAAAATAAATAAGTTTTATAAAGACAATTTGGGATCGATATATATACGTAACCTAGCTAGCTATAGTAGTATCGAAAATGTTAATGCTGCAAAAAGTATTGAAATAAAAAAGCTAAAACCGAGTTACTTAAAATAAAACTAAAACTATGTTGTTTGTGATTTTGCTAAACTTGTTTGTTTGTTTGAAGTTAAGCACAAAGCTACACAATGGGCTATCTGTGCTCTGCCCACCACGGATATCGAAACCCGGATTCTAGCGTTGCAAGTCCGCTAACATACTGGGGGCAATTATGTTAGTCTTAGCCAATGTTGGGATAATTTTTTTTAGATTTTAAGCAACTCAGTTTTGTATCTTTGACTTTCTTGTTTTAATACCTTTTGCTGCATCAAAACTTTCTATATTACTATAGCCAGCTAGATTACGTATATATCGATACCTACTTGTCTTTACAAAATCAAATTTTATTTTATCATACTTGTATGTTTTCTTTGTATTAGCTATCTTTTTGTGCGCCAGCAATACCAAGTGTGGGGCGCGCGTATACCCGATTCAATTTTATTATTCATTAAGATCACTACCAACGTACCCTTAAATCTAATTATATGCGCAAAGTAGCCCATCATCCGATATATATATATATATATATATATATTGAACAAAACAAGCCCAAATGAAAAACAAAATTAAATTAAAGACGCTGCATAAATCCAAAGGATCCCCAGGGTACAGGCTATTATGTGGGATATAAAATGTGTCCTAGGTTTTGGAGGTAACTGCGGAAGTAGGACCCACATTGCGGGGGGGGGATACAACGTCTATTAGTCTTATTATGTGGGATATAAAATGTGTCCTAGGTTTTGGAGGTAACTGCGGAAGTAGGACCCACATTGCGGGGGGGGGATACAACGTCTATTAGTCTTATCCCCATTCGCCAGTCTCACATGATGAAATTCATTAAAAAATCCAATAAAATCAAGTTAGGGAAGTGAGATGGGGGTGCTCAAGCCCACAACGTCCCACATCTATAATCACCCTTCACTGTATACAGACAGTTGTGGGAAGGTGACTGTTTTCCAAAGTAGAAGTATATGGAGATTTAGATGGCTTTATGAGTACAATCAGCTTTAGTTTTACTCAGCCAATACTATGAAATAGCCATTGTTAATATTCAGACATTTTAAAGGTAGTTCTAAACGGGCGATTTTCATGGCCACCATTTTGTTTCATCACGATTCCTATTATTAAGTACCACCGTACATAATGATTATAAGTGTGTCACTTTGATGATTCGATCTATTTATAAACACTTAGTGGTAGAAAACCAAAGATGGCATCGTAATAATACCTGACCATTTATTGAGATTAATGGTTTCATGTAAAGTTAGGATAAAAATAATCACTTAGTGACAAATATCAGCACCTAATATATTGAGTATTATTATTATATATATATACAATAAAAATACAGGTAGCAAAAGTGGGTTTCTCAGAATTAGATACTCTACTGAAATGCAGTAAATCAGAAAATGGAAACATATGCACCCGTTGATCTTTGTAGCTTTTAACAGAACTGACTGCAAGCTTTGTTGTTCTCCGACTAGCAGGGATATTGTTTAGAGTGGTATAATTCAAGTAATGTTTTCTGTGATTGATAGATGGCGCAACACTAGTTCGAATTAGGAAGAGAACCACGAGGACAGCACAAAATATTTGCTTGAACGTTTCGGAATTCACTCATTTCATCATCAGAAAACTAGAAAATTTCACGAAACACACACACACACACATATATATATATATACATATGTAATAAGTACTGCGTATCATCTAGTTTGATGATGATGGAATGTGTGAATTTCGAAACGTTCAAATAAATATGTTGTTATGTGTTCTCCTGGTGCTCCTGTTTCTAATTAAATTACGTTTTCCTCCTGATGAGTCTGTATGTTCAAAATATACCAAGTCGTTCCTCAAGAATCAAACGTCACATAATGAGGGACGCTATGGCGTCATATGGTTGTCTGTCTTAGACATTGAAACAGAACCCTCAAATGTTAGATACCATTTGGTAATAGAATATAGCAGATAAACCTGTTGAAACAATGGCGTCTTTAGGATAAGATAAAATTAGCACAATAAATGTTATTGATCAAGATACACACACATTTATATATATGTGTGTGTGTGTGTATGTGTAGTTAAATGAAATTTTAATCATTTTGAAATTTCTAACCTTAAGTCAATGATAACTGAATTCTAACCTTAAGTCAATGATAACTGAATTCTAACCCTAAGTCAATGATAACTGAATTCTAACCCTAAGTCAATGATAACTGAATTCTAACCTTAAGTCAATGATAACTGAATTCTAACCTTAAGTCAATGATAACTGAAGATATACAATCTTTAAACTATGATATCAAACTGTGTCAACTTTGTTACACTACACTACTATAACAATGAAATACGTAAAATCACCACTAATTCTATAAGTTGTTAGGTTTACACCTCCCACTTACCATCGGAGGCCTTTCAGCCGTGAGGGCGTTATAATGTGACAGTTAATCCCTCTATTCGTTGGTAAAATATTCCAAGAATTGGCGGTGACTGATTTTAGCTAGTTTCCTTCCCTCTGGTCTATCACTGCTAAATTAGGGACGGTTAGCCCAAATAGCTCTCGAGTAGCTTTGTGCGAAATTCAATTCAAACTCATCATCGGTCACATAGGATTGCTTTGTTCCTAGTTCTTTAACAGATACAGTGTATCGTTTATAAATAATGCATACAAAATATTTTTGTTTCACATATTATTACGTTATTTTAAGAAAATCTGTCATAATTCGTGGGAACAAAGGTTCTATAGTCATAAACAATTTTAATCATTCTTCTCGATTCATTCCACTATATGTGTTTTACTATGAACTAATATTTATGTAAGTTAATATAAGTTCGTGCCAGTTTTGATTATTCTAAATAATGCCGACAAAAGGAAGACAGTGTGAAATCAAAATAATAGTTCAATGAAAAAAAGTGCAGTTTCAAGAAACTAGCTCATTCAAATAACAGCAAGATAATTAAAACAAGGACTCAAGCGCAGAACAACTTAAGATAAAACTACAGTGGTACCACGGTATGTCTGCGGACTTGCAACGCTAGAAACCGGGTTTCGATACCGATGGTGGGCAGAGCACAGATAGCCCATTATGAAGCTTTGTGCTTAATTACAAAAAAAAACAGCTAATTAAAACTTGGATATAGCAGATTAAAATAACTACTGGGGGATAAATACAAAATAACTATTGGGGATAAATAGGTTATATTAAAACTATTTTAATTCAAATCAGCAAGTCACGTGCAAATAACAGCAGATATAAAGTCGATATGGAACATCGTGTATCAAAACTAGTTTTGAAAACTGTAAGTCAGTACAAGAAAACAGTAATAGTTCAAAATGAAACAATAAGGAACTAATAACAACCTACTTCAACCAGAAACAAAATATTTCTAAGTAGCAGAATTAATTCAAATACATAGAAATTCCAGAACACAGCACTACCTCAAACAAGATACTTTAAGCTAAGCACTGGTTCGAACAGTTCCAGAAAACAGCACTAGTTCAAAGTATGTTTTTTGTTAGAGCAAAGCCACGTTGGGATATCTGTTGTGTCCACCACGGGGAATTGAACCCCGGATTTTAGCGTTGTAAGTGCGTTAACCTACCGCTGACGCACCGGCAGACAGTTCAAACAGGATCAAGACAGTTCCAGAAAACAACATTAGTTTAAATAGAATTAATACAATTCCAGAAAACAACATTAGTTTAAATAGAATTAATACAATTCCAGAAAACAACATTAGTTTAAATAGAATTAATACAATTCCAGAAAACAACACCTATAGAAAATCTGAAATAATATGTTGAAATTAATTTTTAAATTTATATCAATTTAACAGGAATTTGGGCCCGGCGTGGCCAGGTGGTTAGGGCGCTCGACTCGCAATCTGAGGGTCGCGGGTTCGAATCCCCGTCACACCAAACATGCTCGCCCTTTCAGCCGTGGGGACGTTATAATGTGACGGTCAATCCCACTATTCGTCGGTAAAAGAGTAGCCCAAGAGTTGGCGGTGGGTGGTGATGACTAGCAGCCTTCTCTCTAGTCTTACACTGCTAAATTAGGGACGGCTAGCGCAGATAACCCTCGTGTAGCTTTGCGCGAAATTCAAAACAAACAAACAAACATTCAGATAAATTGTTCGTATGCATAATCAAAACTCTTCAATTTCGTCTCCTACTTTTACTTAATATAGTTAATTATACTTATATATATATATACACTTATAACACCATTTGTAAACTATCGTAAAATTTACCCCTCATTAAAATCATCTCACCTAATTAAGGTTAAATAACAATAGATACTTATAGAGTCATTCTTAGTATGATATTTTTGACGTATAAATCAGTTTTCTATTATTCCAGCACTATTAGTATAGTATTACTATATCAATATAATATGATTACCTAGTTTTACATAAAGGGCAATTTCTATTAATAATTTATTATCTAATGTGGTCAAACAAAACTTTGTTCTTTTCAATTAATAAAAAATGTTTTGTTTAAAGCAAACAATTAATTTTCCAAGTATTATGAATCTATGAAAGAACTCTTCTGGAAAATTGAAAGAATTATTCTATTTCGCTAAGACTCAAAAGAATGATTATTTGATGCTGCGAGCGTGCTGTTTCATTATCATTTCCATTTCGCTTCTTGGAATTCAAAGCTGAATTCAGAAGGATTTGTTTTAATATAAATTAATTTATAAACTTAAACCCGAATTGTTCGCTTATCTCTCTACTTATGTCTCGTGTCACAAGTTGTTGGCTGAGCCAATTTCGGTAAAATTTGATAAAGGAATTCAGATGGACCACACCAGATGGATGAGTATGGCAGTTATTTCAGTTTTACTGCATCAGTATTGAAAATGAAGGCTCGACCGAGGGTAGAGGTCTGTAGCAGAATAAGTGACATTTACTGCCGCACGTGACTCGAGTATCTTTGCACCGAACTACGGCTTAAAATAATAGAAAATTTACCCATATTCTTACTTTTGTACCATTATTGTTGGATGTCTGTTCTAGTAAAACGTGCAGGTGAAAATCGTGTCGATTTTACGTATTTATTTATTTATCAACGCCTTTCTGTGCAATTATGTATGGTAGGTATGACTTATTATGCTTTTGTTTACTTTCGACAAGCAGGATGTTGGCTTTTGATAATACTATATTTATAGAGTTTACAGTTGGAATTAGTATAAATACTGTGTTTCCCCATTAAATTTAGTTACAATACAATTCCACAGAATATTTTGTTCTTACCACTAATATAAAACCTACTTATAATTATTCAAGTCACAGACGACGTGTACATATTAATAAAACACGACTGTTTCGTTTAAATTTAATATGAGAGTTAAGATTTAGATAGTTATAAAGCATGAGTGTTAAATTTAGTATCTTTAGAGGCATTAATTTATGGCAGGTTTACTTATGTAACTGTTTACGAATCATTTGCAATTCAGTTGTTTTTCTCATTGTTTCATTGAGTATTGTTACATCATAACGTCTCGTAATGTATAGAAAGTTCTAGGCCTCAGTTTTGCAAAATATATATAGGCAACCAAGTTAAAAAGTAAGTCATTTAAAAGAAAGGTAAGCTAAGTAAGTTAGTGAAAGTGAAAGTAAAAGTGAAATTAGACTGTGTGTGAGTTTAGCAATAACGAACGATTTCCAAAGTGAGTTTCACAGTTTGTATTGTAATAACAGAGATAGAGTAGAATAATTTGTCTTGTTAAAAGGTGTTCTAACGTAAATGAACCCGCCTGTTTGGACATTGACGAAAAGGAGACCATTATTTAAAACTCTGGACACAACTATGGTAAAGAAAAATTATAATGGTGATTTTAAAGTGAGTATCACAGCCTTGTATTGTAATAACAGAGTATAGGAGAATAATCTATATTGTCAAAGAGTGTTCTACAATAAATTGAATCCGCCTGTATGGACTTTGACGAAGAAGAG
>NW_013666175.1:41582-58411 GCF_000517525.1 Limulus polyphemus | reverse complement strand
GACGAAGAAGAGACAATTATTTACAGCTCTGGATACAACTTGATTTGTTTTTATTTTAAAACAAGTGGGCTGTATGCTGTTCATTTATTGTTGAAATTTATCGCCAACAAGTTACAAACACCTACTGTAAAGACTTCGTCCCCCATAAAACTGACAGTATACCAACAGTAAAGTTTGTTTGAAGTTAAGCACAAAGCTACACAATGGGTATTGGAACCCGGTTTCTAGCATTGTAAGACCGCAGACATTCCGCTGTGCCACTGGGGGCCAACAGGAAAGACCAATATCTGGAAACTGCTTAGTTACAACACAATTCCACTGCATATTATTGTTCTTGCTACTAATATACCACCTACTTATGAATCCAGTCACATATTACACGTGTATCAACTTGTTTTAAGTAGAGTAGTTTGTAAAACATACTAATAGATGTCAGTAGAGTAGTGTTTTTTGGTGCTAGAAATACATCAGACAAAAACACAAGATTCTATCCAACTTTGAATATCTTACTGAATACAGGCACTATGTAACTTTGTCGTAATTTGAGAAGTATAAGTTCGAAACTAAAGAACATATTGGCTAAATTTTCAGACAGAAGCTGACAATATTTAACAATATAGATGTCCCCAAGCATGACTCTATTAAATTTCGAACATGAACTTAGACATCGAAACAAAAATATATAATTTTCTGAAAATGATATTCCATGCATTTTACATTTCCTTCTCATGATCAATGGCTGAAGTGTGTAACAGGAAAAACAAATTAAATTTGGATTCTTTTATTTATTTATTATTATTTTATGCGGTGTATTATGAAATTTCTCGATATATTTTCTCAGTAACAATGAGATAATTCGTATACTTTTCCAGATATGAATTCTGCATTTTATAAAAACAAAACACACTGAAAAAAACAGAATGAAATAATATATATAGTTTTCAGTTTATGTGATGGAATTTGTTCCCAGAAGTAAAGCAACTTGGTGTCTATGCTACTTAGAAGGTTATGTAGAATTGTTTTCTCTAATTGATATAACTTTTTCTTTTCTTGTAATGATATTACTAGCTTGTGATTTATTATCAAATGTAAAAAACAAAAAACACTAGCTATTCCGATATAAAAAATATTCGTTCATCGACATGATACCAAAACGTTTACTTAGAAGATAGCCCAGCATGACCAGGTGGTTAAGGCACTCGACTCGCAATCTGAAGGTCGCGGGTTCGAATCCCTGTCACACCAAACATGCTCGCCCTTTCAGCCGTGCGGGCGTTATATTGTGACGGTCAATCCCACTATTCGTTGGTAAAAGAGTAGCCCAAGAGTTGGCGGTGGGTGATGATAACTAGCTACCTTCCCTCTTGTCTTACACTGCTAAATCAGGGACCGCTAGCGCAGATAGCCCTCGTGTAGCTTTGCGCGAAATTCAAAAACAAACAAACAAACAAAACTTAGAAGATAATGGTTGTGAAAAACAAACTATTTAATGAGAGAACCATAAATTTGATGTCCGTTATTATTTAGAAATGAAAGAAGGTGTTCAGAATTCAAGATAAGAATACGAGTTTTACTTGCAACTTCACTGAATGACGAATTGGAAAGTGTCTTTAAAAATGGTAGATCAAAACAGCGTGACTAATAAATTAACAGTCTTCTTGAGAATTAGTTAAACATAAAGTGATTGGAGTAATGGTGGATTAGTAATTATTTTTAACGTATATACCGTATAAACAGTTATACCGTCTATAACATAAACATGTAAAAAATACCAATTAATGTAACTGATGTTTGTTGTTTTGAGTGCAAACTACGGAAAACGTATGAGTAGTATTGCTTTCTTTTTTTATTTGTTCGTTTGTTTTGAATTTTACGCAAAGCTACACGAGGGCTATCTGCGCTAGCCGTCCCTAATTTATTTTGAGATGAAAGACTAGAAAGAAGGCAGCTAGTTATCACCACCCACCGCTAACTCTTGGGCTACTCTTTTTTCTTATCAACGAATAGTGGGATTGAATGTTACGTTAAAAACGCTCCCACGGCTAAAAGGACGAGCATGTTTGGTGTAACGGGGATTCGAACCTACGACCCTCAGATTGCGAGTCGATCGCTGTAACCACCTGGTGATGCCATGCATCTTATTACTGCTTTACATTTAAGTGGACAGTAGACGTGTTTATGTAATTTTTCTTTTAAAGTGTGATTATGAAAACAAAGGTGTGTAATTTTTACTTTTTGTTGAATGAGTTGTGAGATAATATATAATTTGTATATCATTAAACAGGAATTCCAATTTTTTCTGGCAGTAAACAGTCTATATCAAATGTTTCTTATATGCTATTTATTACAAAAACCTGGATTTATTTTAGAATTTTAGGATTTAAGATTATGTTTAACTTAGTAGTTTTGCGACACAGTTGGATGTAAATAAAAGAGATATTTTTGATATTTTGTGGCAAATATTATAGTCTAGTGTAAATCGTTCATGCTAATTAAAAGGACTTTAAAACAGATAAAAGGGAAGGCCTCACATTGGTGCTTAGTCATCACTCTAAAGTAAACATGATTATAGATGGCGTACTTGCTAAGATGTGACTGAAAAAACACATCTTATAAACTGTGACAACTACTAACTACACCCATTTGTTAAAAACATAAAAAAATACGTATTGCTTAGAACTTATTTAGTTTAGAAACTGGCATATTACACAGAATAATGTCGTAAATCGTGTGAGAATTTACGTTGTGTTTCAGCTTGACGTGAGCCCTGATATACCAGAAATAAAACTGAAACCATTAAGAATTTATAGTACATACAAAACTTACTCATCTTCATGCATGTTTATTTTACATGTAATTCTGAAACTCACGTTTTAAATCATTTAATTTTTAGTTTATTCACAACTAAAAAAAGAGAAAAACATATACACATATAATACTGTCACGTCGGAGTATTTCATAAGCTGTATATTTCTATGCTTGGCTGAGTTTATGATACAGTAGCCAAAAATATATAGTGGCTGACTGGTATGAACTGTATAATAGAAAAACACAAACTGGTTTCAGAATGTGAAGTACAAATGTAAAATATAAATGATGGCAAAACAGGGCAAAGTTTATTCACCAGATATGGACTAAATGTCCGTGTTTACATGATACAAGGGGTAACAAAACAAATATAAATTGATCTTCATGTCTAATAAGTATCTAGGAAGAAAAGAAAGACCCCCCCCAAATAAAGAATTGAAAACAATAACTAGGGGATATTCAGTAGGGTGTGTGTGGTCTCTTCTGACAGTTGTACACGACCCACAGCATCCTTGCATACTGTTTATAAGATAATTGGGCTGGTTGTATGTTCCAATCTCCCTCCACATGTAAGCCGTGAGTCAGATTAATTTTGACTCATCTGTAAATAGAACATGGCTCCATTATAAGGTGCACAAGAGACATGTTTATGGCACCATTTCAAATGCTCCTCTTTGTATTTGTGGGTCAAGGGGGATACACACTATTAGATTTTTTGCATGGGCTCCTCTTTCATATAACCTATTGCGTCTTTTTCAAGCCCCCCCCCCCTCTGTGGCCGTGTAGAGACAGCTGGGTTGGTGAAGAGGATATCTTTCGTCGGTTCAGAACTGTCACATAAAGATTATCTGACAGGATTTTGGTCCATAATCAACCTTGCACTGATCACCAATAAATATCTCCATGCAGTTAGAATTGTGTTAATTGTACAATAGGCTTGTACAATGAATATTAAAGAGTGTATCCCTCTTCAAGCTTACTAATAGGCTTGTACAATGAATATTAAAGAGTGTATCCCTCTTCAAGCTTAATAATAAGCTTTTACAATGAATATTAAAGAGTGTATGCCTCTTTAAGCTTACCAATAGGCTTTTACAATGAATATTAAAGAGTGTATGCCTCTTCAAGCTTAATAATAAGCTTTTACAATGAATATTAAAGAGTGTATGCCTCTTCAAGCTTACTAACAGGCTTTTACAATGAATATTAAAGAATGTATGCCCTCTTAAAGCTTACCAATAAGCTTGTACAATGAATATTAAAGAGTGTATGCCTCTTCAAGCTTACTAATAGGCTTGTACAATGAATATTAAAGAATGTATGCCCTCTTAAAGCTTACCAATAAGCTTGTACAATGAATATTAAAGAGTGTATGCCTCTTCAAGCTTACTAATAGGCTTGTACAATGAATATTAAAGAGTGTATGCGTCTTCAAGCTTAATAATAAGCTTTTACAATGAATATTAAATAGTGTATGCCTCTTTAAGCTTACCAGTAAGCTTGTACAATGAATATTAAAGTAACAAATGCATTCAACAGCTATTTAACATGTATTCACAGTAAAATATTTAGTTTTAGCAAACAAGAAACGAACACGATTATAAGGAACATTAATCTTTTGATATAAAAAAAAAATATTCTGCCTTGTGTTTTTGTCTGAAAATTTCATGTTCCCAGGAATAAATCGTGAGTGGGAGAATTTAAAACTAACTCACGAAGTATTTGGATTTTTTTTTCCTTAGCCTTGTTTCTCGTTATCTCAGAACCCGGAGAACTGAGGAAGATCGTTATTTGATTTATCGTGGTTATAAATACTTAATTTGCTCCTTCCTTTGACGCTACTTGGAGGGATAGGAGGCTGAATTACATAATAACTGTGAAAAACGGTAAAACAATTTACCGTATGTAAATTATCGTATGCAAATGACTTACCAGTTGTCTTCTAAATGATCGTTCTCTTATGGAGTTCAACCACGAGAACGAGCATTGCATCTTCCAGTAGTGCGATAACACGTTGTTATAGTAAAAGTAATTTGTTTTTTGGTTCACAGAGGTATCTAGACTACTCATCATTCGGACTTGTGTAGCTTACAGGTAGTGAACGCGTTCAAAAACAAACAAACAAACAATTAAATTAAAATACACGTAAAGTTTCAGAGAAATCATTCAGTCTTTGATTGAACAAAAACTACAGTAATATCAATTATTTTCAGGCTACTAGTAAAAAAGGAGTCTCTTGAAAAGTGGGTCAATAGATTAGAGTTTCACTTGTAATTAAGTAACATAGTCTGGTTTGGTCTAGTGTTAGATATTTACTAGTATGACTGAACACTTGTTTATTGAGCTAGATATTTACTAGTATAACTTACTTAAACGTATGACTGAACACTTGGTTTTTGCTCAATATTTTAAGAGCGTGATTTATGAGATGGGCTGGATTCGTGTTATTTTGAACAGTTTGGACCTGTTTCCCGATACTTACATCATGAGATTCGCATTGATTTATGAATAATATATTTGTTCGCTCCATAAGAAAATATTAAACAACACAAAAAAGATGAAAGGACATTTAGTCTTCCAATTTTATGCAAACACTCACATAAATTCTTTCTACCATCCTCCTACGTTTCTACGATGATAATTGGTCAGAATATCAGTTCAAAGGTAACTTATGTCCCTGCAGGAAAATATAAAAAGCAACGTTACATTCTGGCATCAATCGATATAACTGATAACCACTTTCACAAAACTATTCTCAGAACAGCTTGTCCTCTTGCATATGGAGATGTTCAAATCTTGGTTCATTTCTTGCTGGGTTAGGGATGTTTGTTTTGAATTTCGCCAAAAGCTACACGAGGGCTATCTGCGCTAGCCGTCCCTAATTTAGCAGTGTAAGACTAGAGGAAAGGCAGTTAGTCATCACCACCCACCGCCAACTCTTGGGCTACTCTTTTACCAACGAATAGTAGGATTGACCGTCACATTATAACGCCCCCACGGCTGAAAGGACGAGCATGTTTGGTGAGACTGGGATTCGAACCCGCGACCCGCAGACTGCGAGTCGAGCTCCTTAACCACCTGGCCATGCCGGGCCCGCTGGGTTAGGAAAGTATCATTTGGAGGAATTACTCACTCACGAATACTTTACAATCTGCCTTCCAACAAATTTATTCCGAGAAGTAGAAATGGTCTATTTGTTTGTTTGTTTGTTTTGAATTTCGCGCAAAGCTACACGAGGGCTATCTGCGCTAGCCGTCCTTAATTTAGCAGCGTAAGACTAGAGGGAAGGCAACTACCCATCATCACCCACCGCCAACTCTTGGGCTACTCTTTTACCAACGAATAGTGGGATTGACCGTCACATTATAACGCCTCCACGACGGAAAGGGCGAGCATGTTTGGTGTGACGGGGATTCGAACGCTAGCCACCTGGCCATGCCAGGCCAGAAATGGTCTAATGCTTTTAGTGCTTGAATATCAATATCAAAGGAAAGAAAGTAATATAAGAACAGTGCTCTCCTCCATGTTTGAGAAAATCTTTTCAAAGTAATTTTTGCGATAGTGAGTCGTGTTAGATATGATTTTTGTACCAGATGGATACGTACATGTGCAAAACACATAATCGCTCGTTTTCAGGGCAATGAAAAACAGATTATCAGTTCAGATAGTAAAGTAATTAGAAAATAAGCCACTTAACCGAGCTCTGCAGTTGTGTAAATATATGTACTTCTAAATTATCTATGTTACTAGACGGCAGAGTCGTTTAAAACTACTTAACGCTTCACCGTTAGAATGTAGTTCTTGTTCACTTGTTCATAGATCGTATTTACACTTGCTACTTGAGCGACTGAATGAATCTAGATTACTAAAATGTGTGAATATAAATTACTAAAATAAAGCTTTCTATGTTTAAGTGACTGTTTGTGAATCACATTTTTCGGGGTAGTTTTTAAACAATGCAAGAACTCATTAAAACGTACTTTAAATGCGTCCTCTTTGCGCTCTTACTTTTCTATACAATGCAATACAGATATTATAAAACAGCTAGTGTATTATTAATTATTATCTTGGTATCGCAAGACGTGTGGCTCATTTTGAAACCTCGAAACAGATTGAAAAATACTTTTATTATGTATTATGTTACACATCCTCGGCCGTTAGTATACTTGATATTGCGTTCGCTTTCGTCTTTAGCAACTCAAATTAAATAAATATATATAAATTGTGTGAATAAAACATGCTTTGGTGTTGGTCCCCCCCCCCATGGGACAGCGGTAAGCCTACTGACTTACAACGCTAAAATGTAGGGTTCGATTCCCTCTAGTGATCACAGCCGTTAGCCCAATGTGGCCTTGCTCTCAAACAAACAAGCACATATTAACGTTGTAATTAACAAAATCTTTATCTCATCTCACGCTTCTCAATACCTTTGGAATATTATTAAATTAGAAAAATATGGTTTTAATATGTTATATTTAATTTTAGAAAGGAAAAGAACACAGGAGAAAGCATAATTTAGTTTACACTTAAGATATCACACCTTCCCAACGTGTTGAGTATGTTAACCTAAGGTGCACATTATTCCGTTTGTTCACCATTTTACCACTCTTCCCCTATTTCCACCAAGAGGCACAGCGGTATGTCTGTGGAGTTACAACGCTAGAAACCGAGTTTCGATACCCGTGGTGGGCAGAGCACAGATAGCCCATTTTGTAGCTTTGTGCTTAACTTCAAACAAACAATTCACCAATAGACAAAATAACACAGCAGCTAGAATAGTTGTAGCGATTATTGGCTACAGGTTTATGTTACAACGAATTTTATTTCTGTTCATATGCGTATATATATATGAACGTGAAGACGATACTTATCTACAGTCCATCTATTATGACTTCACTGGTTAAACAAGTCCATTCCAACACACATCGGTTAAAGTTAAGGGGTTATGTCTCACATATGTTGCTTCACATTACAAGGGTTTTGTCAACTTACTTCGTATGGTTTATCTGGTTGACTGTTTGTCTAAAGCACGCCAATCTCTCAATTCCACAACTACACAATATATGGATTTTTGTAATCCTTAGTGACTTGCCTAAATGTTTCTATTGTGTAATAATGCTCCAATTCAGATATTAAAATGATAGATACATTAGATATCACGATTTAGGGTTCTGTTGCATTTGTTTAGAATATTAGTTATAAAAGCATATATTCTAGCTAGGGGAGATAGATAAAGACCATGATAATACTTCACAAGTAATTAGCATCTTGACTTGTGACGTGTTTAAACCTCTCCTTAAAATGTCTTCATCGAGCTCCACATAATAATGTCTGCTTACAAACAAAAAATTGATTTAATTATTTTTGTACAAACAAAAAATTGGTTTAATTATTTTTGTACAAACAAAAAATTGATTTAATTATTTTTGTACAAACAAAAAATTTGTTTAATTATTTTTGTACAAACAAAAAATTGGTTTAATTATTTTTGATCCAACCTGCGAACTCATTACATAATAAAGGAAACCAGAAAAACATTCCTATTTTGAAAGATGCTTAATACGAAGAGTGCTGTTTTAAAATGTAAAGTCATATTTCACCTTAATTTATAATAAATTAAACGATAAAATAAACAGAAAACAATTATGTTTCCTGAAAATAAAATCTGAAGTAGTGATTGTTTACTCCATTTTGACATTGACTCAAAAATAGGGACACAGAAATCTCACTTATATTTCTACGTTTGTCAATGGATTGTTCTGAAATGTATTAAGCACAATACCAGAAACTTTACTACGAGTTAGTTTATATTTATATTAAATTGTTAATTATGTAACTATAGAATTAATTGCGTTTTTTTTCAAATGAATACTGGTTAATAGTCACCTAAAACTAATGAAATTTGATAATTTTAATGAGTACGAAAAGCAAATTTTTGGAGTTTAGAAGATATACTGAAGGGATTCGCTATTGACAATCGATTAGAAAGTCTTTGACTTAAACGCTCTTTGTAAGTTGCCTTCGTTAGGTAAAACTATGGCAAATACGGTATTCCTTAAGGCAGATTAGAACTTATAATGAAAAGGGTTAATATTTTTTTTATAAAACTACTTCATGGGTATAGAGTCACTAATTACATACTTAGTAGTCATTGCCATTAGGAGATTTAATCAAACTTTAAAATATACCTAGATTAAATAATTTATTCAGAGTTTCTGGATCGTAAACTCAAATAACAAGCGAAATACTGTACTGTGGTTAACAAAATTAATGCTATTGGATACAGTGGTTCCATTTATACTTAAAGCTAGAGAATTTATCCAAACAGATATAAACCTTTATATGTATGGATGTTTGCTGAAGAACCTATCTAATGGTAAATTAATCGTTCTCAGGAATAATATAATCTCAGTTAAGTACTGTGTTTGTATGTATAATCTATAAAAATATAAGTTATTTGTAGATAGAGATATATATCATGAAAACACATTAAACATTTCTCATTTCATCATGTTTACTGCCTGAGTTATATATATATATATACCATGAAAACACATTAAACATTTCTCATTTCATCATGTTTACTGCCTGAGTTAGTAATATTAGTATATATAACTCAGGCAGTAAACATGCTGAAATGAGAAATGTTTAATGTGTTTTAATGTTGGTGTACTTTGGTGACAGATTTTCTTGTAGGCAGATTTTGTTAAACAAGACCGATGTCTGTAGGTTTACTTTCTTCTTAGAATTCTTCTCAAGACGTCGATAAGCCGTCTTAACGTTGTTAGAACAACGGGTGAAAGTTGTAGCTAGTGATGAGTTGGTCGTCACCCTCCCTCTGTTTAGTAATTAAAAATAAAGAATGGCTGTACCTGAACCAAGTGTCGCGTTAGGTGTTACTCAGATTAAAATATCAATTACCAGAATGTGCTTTAAAGTTTGTACAAAATGATGAATTATAGTTTTATGTATATCTTATTCGAGTTATTCCTAATGGTTTTGGAATAATTTTTTGTACTTTCTTTTGAAGCGTTTTCTGAACATGTATATGTATCTAGAGATTATTTGCCCTCCACTAATGGATATTAGAGAAATACATCTGGCATAAGTTAATATGTTTCATGAGTATAGAAGTTATAAAAATATTAAAGCAACTTTGAAGTCTCACCACGTCATTACAATCCAAGAAACCACGTCTGGTCATACTCTATCTGGCAACCGTGCATTTTAATAATAGTCCTGCAGCGTAATTTCTATTTCAAAAGGTTTGGTCGTAAGGCTGTTATGTCAAAAGCACATCATTCCTATCAACTGGCTTTTCATAATCTATGACAATTTCCCAATACTCTTTTCAATTGCCAGATCGCACAGTAATCCATAGGCACAGGCGCTGCATCCATTGACTTGATAGATATATCTTCATACGGAATAACATGAATACTCCTTTCATTTTACAGCTGATCGAGGTACGAGAAACAACTTATGTACACATAGCATACCGTTCCCAAACGAAATCAGTTTTCGGTACACTACCCACTGAACACCAAATAATTTCAAAATGTAGTTTGATACATTCCGTTTCACCGCATTCAAATTTACACTTTTCTTTATTGGTCAGCACTACAGATGAGAATTTAACTGACTGTTTTCCTTCCACTATATCGGTTATCATTAATAAAACGACCATGTTAAAATTATAAGAGATATACTGATCTAATATTTATTTAAAAGCTGTATTTTTGAAGTAAAACTCAAGCTTACTCTATGTACTATTTACATCAAGTTATGATTAGTTTCAGGCCTAGTTTATGTATTTCTGTAAAAAACTGCCATAAATAATATAGCGCTATCTGTGTTGTGCCAAACACGTGTATAGAAGTCGTGTTTTTTAGTGCTACAAGCTTTCAGACTTACCGCTGAGCCACTAGGGGCGCACGATTTGTATACATCCCAAATGTCATCAACAGTTAATTTATTTTTTGAGCCCATACCAAACATATACTGCAAGTATTATAGAAACTTGGAATTTTTGAGATAAACGTTTGTTTTGTTCAAACATTCTTTCATATTTTTTTTTCAATTCAACGAAGATAATTAGAAAATGTCCGTAATAAATGTTTTCATTCTTGGAATTCTTTTCTTTTTTTTTGAACAACTGACAGAAATGGAAATATTTTGCAAGTCTTCTCTAACCGAGTTCTTAAAGAAATTCCGCAAGGAAGAGAAAAAAACAAACTAGAAGACTAAAATATACTTGAATAGTATAAGATTTTTCACTTCTTACTGAACAGCTTGTAAAAAATGAAAAGTAATTTATATCACATATGGATCGTGCAAACTATGCATGAAAAAAAAAAATGTCTGAAAATATATATATTGAAATATATAAAAATCCATTTAGTTTAAATACTGAAACAAATTATGGTTCAAAGTTCAGAAATAATTCATTCCGCAAACTGGCCCCTCCCCGGCGGCAAGTATCACACCTTACAAAGCTAAAATTTGGGTTTCGATACCCGAGGTGGTCAGAGCACAGGCAGCCCATAAATAAATAAATAGAATCACAAACATATGTTTTAAACAGTCAAACCATATCTTATACTTCAAGTAATATGAGAAGTTGCTGAGAATTGAAGTTGATTTACATTATAAAACAAAGAAAAGTTCTAGCTTAAGAAATGCGGAAAGATGCCGATCACAGATCAAGAAGTAATAGCTAATCTGATGACTCAAAAGTGGTTGAAAAATATAGTGATGATACATGAAGTGAGTTAGAAAGTAGTTCCCCAATAGGACAGTTGTATGATTACGAGTTAGAAAGTAATCCCCCAGTAGGACAGTTGTAAGTCTACGAGTTAGAAAGTAGTCAGACTCCAGTAGGACAGTTGTACGTTTACGAGTTAGAAAGTAGGACAGGGATAAGTTTACGAACTTACAAAGCTAAGATCGGATGTTCGGTTCCCGACCACTGTGGAAGTTTTGGAACAAAAGCTGACCTTTGCACTATACTGATAGAAATTGGTGAAATACCACGACTGTGAAAAGATTGGGCTTATTGTGACACAGGTTGACGTTTGTTGCATTTGATAAACCTGTCTAATCTCTTTTTTTTATCTGTGAGGTAAGCAGTCACTTCTATTTCTCGCAACAGGAGACGTAAGCAATGATGTTGATAGACTCAAATGAAACGTGTTTGAGCAGCCATACAGAGACATAGTTTGTGACAGTAGACAGTATTGCTTCTGTTTGAAGAAAGACCACTTTGAAAATCGGAGAGATTTCTGTTGCTCATTTTTTATCAAACTAATCAAATTTAAACAATTGGAGTATTCTACTAATGTGTGTAAGATCCTAATAATAATAATAATAAATATATATATATATCGCTGAAAACACCTGAAACAAGGAAAAAAATAAAATAGACTGAACTGCACAATTTAGATTAGTTGGACAATAATTTACAAGATTTAATTATACATATAACACTCTGATAAGTAATACAAAACTATCTGACTCAGATCTCCAGAAAGTGCCACTGGTCACAAAATGTTAATATCGCCAATTTTTCATGACGTTATGGTGTAACTATACCTGCAGATTGTTACACACTTTTGTAGTAATCAGGTTTAACATGAAAATATTAAAACCAAATCTCTGTATGGAACTAGAGGATGAATTAATAGCTCAGTGCAGTAACCATTAACTTCTAAAATTAAGTAATCAGGTTTAACATGAAAATATTAAAACCAAATCTCTGTATGGAACTAGAGGATGAATTAATAGCTCAGTGCAGTAACCATTAACTTCTAAAATTAAGTAATCAGGTTTAATATGAAAATATTAAAACCAAATCTCTGTGTGGAACTAGAGGATGAATTAATAGCTCAGTGCAGTAACCATTAACTTCTAAAATTAAGTAATCAGGTTTAACATGAAAATATTAAAACCAAATCTCTGTATGGAACTAGAGGATGAATTAATAGCTCAGTGCAGTAACCATTAACTTCCAAAATTAAGTAATCAGGTTTAACATCAAAGATTATATCCAAATCTTCATACTCAGAGGACATCAGCAATAATTAACGCAAATACTGGTGTTCCTTATTTGATTCTACGTTATCTAAGATCCCCCCCTTCTCCAAAAACAAACAAACATCGATTCACAACAAATTTGGTACATAAATAGTTTCCAAAGTTGATGGAAAGTTATGACGTAAACTCAATAATAAAAAACAGCATACATTATCTGAAATAACATAAAAATTTTGTATTATATGAAAACGTTAAGAACAATATTTAGATACACTCAATCAGTTTAGTAACACTAATATCAGACAACTAGATATATTTTGTTCACTAAAGGTTTTTTGTTTGCCGTTTCATCATCATCCAAGTTCATACTCTTCACTATAATATTTTTGTCAATGATGTTCGTTTGAAGTTTTGAAGACTTAATAATGTGACGTGTGGTAATTAACTCTGTAATATTTTAATATTTTACTTTAAAATACGCACATTCCTTTTAACGGAGTGCCTTGAAGAGGAACTGATTTGGTATAGTTTCACAAGATAAGAAAACTATGCAAGAATGATTTTTATGTTAAAAACTAATAAGATAATAAAATCGCTTTTCGAACATTATATTTAATTTCATTCAACCACTGCGTTCATAAGACTTCAGGTGCACTCAGACTCTACGATTTTTAATCAAAAACGTTACGTACTTTTGTTTTTACTATAAATATCGTTATTTGCTCAGACTTGGAGTTTTGTACATTTTTCGTAAAACCTTTTCCTAGTATTTCTTCGACTTCAGCATGCTAATAAGTTACTTCTCTTTCGGTAGTTTAAAGTATTTTTAATAACATTATGTTTATTCCAAGGTGAAAACAATTTTCTAAAGTTTGAGTAAAAATATTTTCGCTATCGAGGCCTAAGAGGATTGTATTTGCTGGAAAAACGGACATGGTTAGTTCCTTTAATCTCGCCCCCTAGTGGCACAGCGGTATGTCTGCGGACTTACAACGCTAAAAACCGGGTTTCGATATCGTGGTGGGCAGAGCAGAGATAGCCCATTGTGTAGTTTTGTGCATAACTTCAAACAAACAAACAAATCATTTAATCTCTTTTGGACAAAATATTAACTCAACGAACACAAGTATGTTTCTTTTTTCGAACTAATCAAATAGAAGTAATGTAAACGGAAACTAAGAATATTTGATTCCAGAGCTTGAAAGACTTCATTCTGATCTTTAATTTGTTATTTTAGTATCTTTGTTCTACACTATTCGTTATTACTGTCAACTTCTTTTCTGACAGGACAGTGCCTGTGTGTACTTCCCGATAAGGTATTTAATAACGATAATCATATAACTCAAAGTATTGTAACACACAAAGTGCAACCTGTTCAGGTGTAAACAGATTATTTTTCGTTCAATATACATCACGAACTTATGTAACAACAAATTTGAAGGAAAATTATTAAAATATATTTTCAGGCATGACACTGAACAACTATTTCTTTAATACATATAGATTTTTTTTTTTACTGCAACTGAAGATAAATTGTAGAAACATTTGGCTTAAGGAATACGTATTTGTTGAATAAAGCCTTTAACTGGGTTTACCGATAACCTAGTTCATTAATATGAATATTATGTCACAAACGCGGTGTCCTATCACTTCAAAAAGTGACCATTTCTAATATGATATAAAGTTTCAGATGAAAAATGACATAAATAATACTTGAATATACTAAAAGACGACGTATTTTGGAAGTAAGCAAATACATAAAAAATGTACTGAGCCAATACCAGAACATTATAGAAATAAGATATTCGTTTTTAAAACTTTAAATATGTTATGTGGAAAATGTTAATATTAAGAAACGTTTCAATTTACAACTCTGTACCATTTACAGGTTTTGGAAATATATGTACATTAATTTACCGTTTCCTGGTGAATGTCTTACATATAGAAGCAAACAAAGTTTACCAGAGCTTTTATAAACCTCGAAAAATTTGATGGTGGCTGAAGGGATATGTGTCCATTCTTTCCAAATATAAATATACACACATCAAGATTGATTGTTAAATTATTTAATGTCAAAGAACACAACATTAAAAAAAAATAGTCTTCACATTTCTTGAAGCAAGCAAGAAAAAATAGCGTTTACGACAACAACAAGTTTTGCAATCCACTTCAAGACAGTCAGGACAAAATTCTCATCTATATAACGAGGGCCAAGGTTACGAAGGTGAACCTTTTGACCCAAACAAAAATCATTGAAATGAAGATGGGTATTGTGCATATTTTCTGGCATCGTTAAAAAAGATGATAAACAAGGATTTGTTTCTGAAGACGGTTCACAAAAATTGATAAGTTTACAAACTATCACTCACGTTTCAAAAATATTAGTTATTTACGCGAAAATCAAAAATGATCGAAAAGGCTAGAATAACTGCAATCCCATTCAACTGCATTCCTGTCAAGCCTCTACCAGCCTGTTCCAAAATAGATGTTTCCCTTCGGTCTGTTAAAGGTGCGCTTAGAAGTCGTAAGACTTAAGGCAATACATTATGTGGTTTATGAAAAATTAAATAAGGGAGGTGGGGGGGCGATACTAACACATAGTTATTCCAAAAAAAAATTTAATGTATCACAAAAACGCTGCAGGGCCACCATTAAGAGGAAGGGAAGATCTATCTGGCATTATCTTCGGGGAAAAATACAACCATATGTACATAAATGTAGAAGTTATATGTCGTTAATAATATAATGATGTTAATGGCTTTCCATAAAAGTAATCGTTACAATGCAGAATCTTCAATCTCAACAGTCTAGTACAGAAATCAATCTGGATTGATGAAAATGATAGATGAAAAATTAGTGTTTTTTGCTGTTTGTTTTAAATAGGAAATGTGGTTGAAGATATAAGTAGTTGTATTTAAAATTCTCAGCTGTAAAGTGTTAAACTAAGAATGAGAAAATATATATTAAATCGGAAAGTATGTTATAAATATAAAGTTAAAAATGTTTTTCTTTGAAGTTAAGCACAAAGCTACACAATGGGCTATCTGTGCTCTGCCCACCTCGGGTATCTAAAATCGGTTTCTAGCGTTGTAATTCCGCAGACATACCGCTGTGCCACTAAGGAGCATAAAGGTAAAGGTAAATTAATTTTAATATGTACTATAATTAAGCTAGAAAATAGTATAATTTATTATTTTTTATTTCGCGCAAATCTACACGAGGGCTATCTGCATAAGATTTTCATTATTTTGAAGTTATAGACTAGAAAGAAAGCAACTGGTTAACGCCATCCACCGCCAACTCTCTGGGTACTTTGATTCAATGAATAAAAGTATTAGTTGTTACATTATCAAGTCCCCACGGTTGAAAAGGTGAGTATGTTTGGCAGCTGGTTTTAATAACTCAACCAGCGGATTGTGAGTCGAGCGCCCTAACCACTACGCTTTGCTAGTACCACACCTGAATTACGCAATAAATAACAAAACGTATTAGGCCTGCGATTACAGAAAACGAGCAGATATAAATAATAATTATAATCTCCGTTTGGAGAAAAGTGCAAGCTGTAAAATGCTTTCAGCCAGTATTACATATATATATATATACAGCAATGGAAATAATTATAGAAAAACACAAAGGATACACATGTAAGAGTAAAAAAACAGAGAATAATGGTAACTAGATGATCAGTTCATTAATGGTAAAAAACACTATTACAGAAGTAAAAAAGGAGAAGTGAATAAGCTGTACAATACACCAATATTTTGCATGTGAAAACTTTGCATTAAACGCATAATTTTGTATATTGACACACATTGTTACCATGCAGATTATATAACATTGTACAGAATTACCAGTACTACTCCCTACAATTCAGATAAGTTATACTCACACACATTGTTACCATGCAGGTTATGGAATATTGTACAAAATTACCAGTACTACTCCCCACAATTAAGCAAAATTGTTTTGTAATTTTTTTATATATAAGC
>NW_013666175.1:25948-40582 GCF_000517525.1 Limulus polyphemus | reverse complement strand
AACGTAAACGTAATAATATATATATATATATATATATATATATATATATATATATGTATATCGGGAATTTATGCTGGCCAAGCCGTTGTTGTGAGTATTCCATCGATATATCAATTAACTACATTTGCTGTATGCTTGCGACCATTGGCTTGCTGGAAGACTGTTCCCCACACAATGAGTTATGTTCTTGATGGAATGGCATGATGGATCAGAATCTGCCTGTACTTGTCAGGTGTCATCAGTTTTGTGTAAACCAGCGACACCATTGACTACAACGCAACCCCAAATTTGTACTGATCACTCACCATGGTTCACTGTAGATATTGTAGATTAACTAATATACAATATTTCTCTCAGACATCGAAACAAACTATTGTTGATTGTTGCCCAACAATTAGAACAGGGATTCATCTGTGAATGGCACAGGCTTCCAGCTTTGGTTATTTCATTGTTTGTGGTCTGATGCCTATTTCTATCTTTTGGTTTGGTTACCGTTCATCAGAAGCTGTTTTTAATCAGCTGCATATCTATTGATACCATTTCGTTCTAATGCATCTTTCTGTTATCAAAGTAGGATTCATACATGTATTTACAGCAAGGTCGTTGACAATGTCTGCACTCAACTGTTATCTATAGCATAACGTAAATACCCTGAAATACCAGACCATTTCTATTATTAACAGTGCGAATTTACGTACTTTTTTAAAAAAATATTGTATACAGAAACATGGAGTACTGAATACAGAAACATGGATTATTGTATATAGAAACATGGAGTATTGAATACAGAGACATGGAGTATTGTGTACATAAACATGGAGTATTGTGTACAGAAACATGGAGTATTGTGTACAGAAACATGTAGCATTGTGTACAGAGACATGGATTATTGTGTACATAAACATGTAGCATTGTGTACAGAAACATGGAGTATTGTGTACAGAAACATGGAGCATTGTATACAGAAACATGGCATACTGAATACAGAAACATGGAGTATTGTGTACATAAACATGGAGTATTGTGTACAGAAACATGGAGTACTGAATACAGAAACATGGATTATTGTATATAGAAACATGGAGTATTGAATACAGAGACATGGAGTATTGTGTACATAAACATGGAGTATTGTGTACAGAAACATGGAGTATTGTGTACAGAAACATGGAGCATTGTATACAGAAACATTTAGCATTGTGTACAGAAACATGGAGTATTGTGTAGAGAAACATGTAGCATTGTGTACAGAAACATGGAGTATTGTATATACAAACATGGTGTATTGAATACAGAAACATGGAGTATTGTATATAGAAACGTAGAGTATTGTATACAAAAACATGGAACATTGTTTACATAAACATGGAGTATTGTATACAGAAACATGGAGTATTGTGTACATAAACATGTAGAACTGTGTACAGAAACATGGAGCACTGTGTATAGAAACATTGAGCACTGTGTACAGAAACATGGAGCATTGTGTACAGAAACATGGAGGAATGTATACAGAAACATGGAGCACTGTGTACAGAAACATGGAGTATTGTGTACATGAACGAGGAGTATCCTTGAATATCCAATCCTTTTACATGCTTGTCACGCAATATTTCACTTGATATACCGAATTACCACTGGGAATAATATAACCTCTTGTACTGTTATAGTTTTATACTCATGTGAATGGTAACCTTAATAACCTTCTATATTTAAGAATTTTGAATCATGATTCCCCGTTTTGAAGCTCTTATATTAAGATTCTTTTCTTCAGAAGTTGAGTAAAACCGAAGATAGATGGAATTTCCAATATAAGTCAATGCTTGAATATTACGAGTTTTGATAAAAGCAATACCATTTCGAAAAGCGCACATCAATAATATAAAAATAAAATTTTTCCTCAGATTTTTGAAAAATACAAAGGCTATAGCCATAGTAGGTTTGACGAAAAAACTGTTCATTGACTTACTCCAGTTCAATTCATTTTCATACGAGAAAGAAATCAGGTTTTCACGTAGCGTTTGACGTTTATATCCCCCTATTCCCCTTACCGTTTCCATATAATTATAGTTATTTCAAATATTGTACATTAGCTTGGAAACAGTGCACAGTCGATCCTGCTTCGAGAGTGTATCAACGGTAGGCTTAACCTTTAGGGGAATAATACACTTCAAGTATTAATAACAACAGAACTTTTCAGTTCCAACGAAGGAAATTACCACCATCTTAGTTTATACATAATTGGTGTAGATCAAATAATGTCATACATGCTAGGTTTCGATCTCTGATTACGATTCAATTAATTAAATAGAAACAACTCATACCCTTATTAATTAATGAACCATATATGCAATTATCAGTGCAGCGCATTTTTTGATACTTAAACTGCTAGTATTCAATCTTATAGAAAGCTATGAAGTCACTATTACTAAGCACTGAGAAAATGCGTTTTTCCAATAATGTATAAGTTAAGACTTAGAAACATATAAGATTCGAGATGGATAGCCGTTCTTAAGTCCATGGTGTTTTTAATTCGAGTCTGAAATATAATTTAGACGTGGTTATTGGTATTACATTGTCAGATGTTGTGCACTGAAAAGAAGCAGTTGGATGAAGCATGAGAAGCTGATTTGTGATAATCAATCCATTGCAAACGATCGTCTATGATGTTACAAGTCTGTTATCAAAGGCATTTAGGGATAATATTTATACATGTGTGATCTTCGAGCATTCGATTAGACTATCGTAGATCATTGTCCTTCAAATTCCAAGACATAACAAAAATGTCATATCGTGCTTAAAATCCACAAATAAATATCATATCTTGTTTAAAATCCCTAAATAAATGTCATATCGTGTTTTAAATCTCCAAAAGATGCTGATAGAAGGTTCCCGATATTTTATTCAGAGCCTACATGAATACAAATACTTTGTTTTGTTTTTGTTTGTTTTTTATTTTTATTTCGCGCAAAGCTATACGAGGGCTATCTACACTAGCCGTCCCTAATTTAGTAGTGTAAGACTAGAGGGAAGGCAGCTAGTCATCACCATCCACCGCCAACTCTTGGGCTACTCTTTTACCAACGAATAGTGGGATTGACCGTTACAGTATAACGCCCCCACGGCTGAAAGGGCGAGAATGTTTGATGGGACGGGGATTCGAACCCGCGACCCACAGATTGCGAGTCGAGTGCCCTAACCACCTGGCCATGCCGGGCCCAAATACTTTGTTAGCAAAAACAAATAATCATCTGGTGTCGAAATATGACACATTTTTCGTTTCATTCTTCAAAACCAGGTTGATCGACAGATAATGTTCTACGTTCTGAAACGGAAATTATGTAATTAAACAGTACACATAATAGACCGACTTGTAGTCCATCAAGTAAAGTTTTCTGTAAATCGTGACAAGTAGAATAGAAGGTAAAAATTCCACACTCTTTAAGATGGCATCACGTTAAAGTTGATTTCCTTTCTCTTATATAAACGCTGAGCACGTACTTCTTTCCGATCAAATAAAGCAATAGTCAGGAGCCGGTTTTGTCTTTAAGAATCTAAATGTACGTCACTTTCTGTCTGCGTTGAAACCATGTTATGTAAATATGATTTCACTGAGGAATTTTCTGAAGAAACTACAACCAATTCTCTCTACCTCCTTTCACACTTAAACACTGAACGTTTTTAGCAGTTAAAATAGGTTGAATAATCTTCTTTAGCATAATAAAGGAAATACTAACCCACGGAACGTAATATAAAATAATGTAAGATTTTGAGAAATTCGAATACGAATATACATTGGAGACATCAAAGTTAAGATCAAATGTACATTTGGAATCCAGCAAAGAGTCAAGATACAGCATACAGTGACGGTTCAGCAAACTATCAGGATCCAGCATACTGTTACGGTTCAGCATATTTTTGGGATCTAGCATACTGTTATGATTCAGCATATTTTTGAGATCCAATATATTGTTAGAGTTTAGCAGATTTTTGGGATCCAGTATACTGTTAGTGTTCAGCATACTTTTGGGATCCAGAATACTGTTAAGGTCTAGCATACCTTTGTGATCCAGCATACTGTTAAGGTTTAGCATACTTTTGGGATCTTTACCCGTGTACTTTAAAGTTCATTTAGTAAATTATCAACTTTTTAGCCATATATCTTATATGCGATTCTTGCAACAACAACAACAAAAAAAAAAAGCTTTTGAACCACTCCTTATGATTGGCTTACAAGGTAAACATCGTTATCCTGTGAAATTCGACTTTCCGTTATTAGGAATGCAAGTGGTCAAGAGGAAAATACAAAGAAATAAACATTTAGTACGTGTGTTGGGCGAACTTTATCCTATCTGGCACTCAAAAAAAAAAGAAAAAAAAAGAAAGGCGATAAATCTTTGTGACAAAGTTCTACAAGCAATTTAATCATTCGTTTCTCATGCTACTTTCCACCCAAAAAAAACAAACTTGAACGTTGGCCATACCGTCACGTATTGAGCCTACATCATTAAACATTGATTACAAATTAAGCACTACATGTATAAAAGTACGTAAAATATTTCAAACACCAAAGTGGTACAATATTCTGAATAATTGTTAGTTAAGATCATTAATTTGATTCATATCAATTTGGCCCAGCATGGCCAGGTGTTTAGGGCGTTTGACTCGCAATCTGAAGGTCGTGGGCTCGAATCCTCGTCCCACCAAACATGCTCACTCTTTCAGCCGTGGGGTGTTATTATATGACGATCAATCCCTCTATTCTTTGGTAAAAGAGTAGCCGAAAAGCTGGCGGTGGGTGGTGATTAGTAGCTGCATTACCTCTAGTCCTTCACTACTAAATTAGGGACGGCTAGCGCAGATAGCCCTCGTGTAGCTTTGCACGAAATTCAAAAACCAAACTATATAAGTTTGCAAGATTATCTTCAGGGGAAATATGTGTTTCCATCATTATAATGAAGCGGATATTTCTATATAATGATACTTATGTTAGAACAAAACATAACGAATAATTCAAGAAAATTGTTTGTTTTTTTACTCGGTATCATACTGAATGAAACCAGAGTTTTACAGTTCCCCGGTAGAGATTTCGTGCATGATTTTTGTAAATACGTTAAAATAAGGAAAGATTTGAAGAAACGTGTTGTTTCCAATCTTGTAAATAGTGTATAATTTTGCTTAGGTATAAACACGTGAAAATGCTTGCAACTTCCTCATAAAGAGAAATAACTGAAATTGTGGAGTGTTGGAATTTCAATTGGCTAATTGCCTGCAAGGTATTATCAATCTGAACGGTACTTTATGCGACTCGTGGGTTAAATGACCAAGTCAGAGACCCCCAGCTTTTAGGTACGACTGTCCTTAATTTTGAGCTGCTGACAGTGGGCGGAAAACCATTCAAAATCCCCTGTTGTATATGTTTACTCTTAACCAAATAGTGGTATTCAGTGTCACTTTTATAACGCGCCTATAGCTGAAAGTGCATTGTCTATATGTTTACTCTTAACCAAATGGTGGAATTGACTGTCACTTTTATAACGCGCCTATAGCTGAAAATGCATTGCAGGTTCAAATCTAGGACCTTTCGACCAATAGCTCGGCACGCTAACCCCATGCCATGTCTGACTCAGTTCAAAGTGCATAATACTAAGTTAACCCACAGATGTGTTTTATCAGACTTTATTTCTACTATCTGCGTAAAAGGGGGATACTTTTGTATCCTATTTTTATGCTGCTTGAAACAAAACATTAAGTTTTGTGTAGAATTCAAATTTTGAAAACTTTTCTTTCCTGTTTGGTAATAGGGTATTAATTCAAATTTACTCTCGACTCTTTCAAATATAGTTTGCATTGGAATAAATCATAAGATATTCCATTGAACAAATGATGCAACTTTCAAATTATAAACATTTTAAATGTTATTTATTTAAATAAATAAATTTAGTTCTGTCTATTGTTATGTTTTACAATTTCAAATAGCCTAAAACTGAGTTAGATTGTAATTTAGATTTAGTAGTTAAATAAATGTCGATATGTATTCAATATATGATATTTGCCAACACAGTTTTCTTTGTTTTATACAAATATGTTTTAATATACAAACAATAATACAATTTACAATAATAGTTATTACAAACAGCTACTACAAACAATGACTTATATACAAAAATTTTACAAACTTACAAGCAATACAATTTTTTCCAACAATGAAGTTAGGTAATGCATTCATCAAAGTACTAATGTCCGAAATGTCGAAATTTATAAATGTTCCTGGTCAAATATCTTAAGTTTTCCGATTAATAAGCGTTAATCACAATTATAGCTTATGAAGTTTATAGCAAACCAATAATATATACTGTTTTTTGGCGCGGCGCGTTAGTTATATTTATAGGCGTGTGGAGAGTTTCTCGAAATTTCAATTTATGTAACAATACTGATGCTAACACTAGCGTTTACGTACACACATATATTGTTGAATCTTACAATCGAGAATCTTCTACAACTTTAGAGAATAGGTGGGAGTTTCGCAATACATATTTAACAGTATTAAAATAAATATATAATAACAAACCCATCAAACTATAAATAACAGAAATGCAGGGTACTGTCCATGTGTATAACAATATATTATATAAAGCTAAGTTTATGTCTGTTTGATCGCACATTTCACCCATCTATTCCTTTTACGATTCCACATTTCTTGATCAATCAGCATCAAACTTGACACAGTGATACAGGATGATATGATGAAGATCAAGAGGAGGGGATTGGACTCCATATAATTTCAAATTGATAGAATTCTTAAAAACAGTATGTCTTTCTTTTTAGTATTGGTATCTTTATGTATTTTTATTGCATTTTTAATGTTTATTATGTTTAAGAAAAAAAAATGGAAGCACAATTTCCTATTCTTTGTTACAAACGAATTTTATTTCGCCGTCTAACGGACGGGTATTCCAGTTAGTTTAATATAAAAAATATATTTAGCTATAGATATAAGTACACGCAAAAAAAAAAACTTTCATCCCAACTCCATGCCCCCCAGTGGCACAGCGGTATGTCTGCGGTCTTACAACTCTAGAATTCGGGTTTCGATACCCGTGGCTGGCAGAGCACAGATAACCCATTGTGTAGCTTTGTGCTTAATTACAAACAATCCTAACTCCAGGATATAGGTTTGTGCCAAGAAGTGCTGTAGAATTTCCAAATATTATTCAAAATATCAACAAATCAATCTGAAAATTACAGAACATGTATACTATATCTACGAGATAGAATATTGTCATAGTTTTGTCGCTTTTTGAATTATTCCAATTTAAAATTGAAAAAAAAAGTTTTTATTTTCGTCAAAAATGAAATGCTAGAATTTGATATTGCTAACTCTATGCTAGACAATCATCGAGATTAATGAATTTGAATCAGTAATAAAACCTGATTGGTTAAGACATTCTAACATACGAGATTTTAAGATCTGCTTAATTATAGCCATAGAAAAATATATACGAAAGACATTTCGAGACTTGAAGACAGTGTCATTTGGATTTCAATCCTGTCATCATAGAGTGCGCGTTTTCAATCTTCTGAAAGTAAAAAAGAAAATGTAAGAATTGGTTACTTCTAATACAAATAAAAAAATTACTTGCCAAGAAGGATTGTTAAATAAGGGACTACAATAAAGATGTTTATATATTTTTGTCTTTTGTAGACTATATTATACGATGAGCGTTGGTTGCTTTAGATACTGTGGAGTTATTGTGACAGCTAGCCTGTACACCCACTTTTTTTTGCTTATATCTATCTGTTTTTTTGCAAAAATATTATCTAAGACGTAAGTAACAGCGTTCGAAAAATTTTATTTCGAAATAGATTTTGAGATTTTTCGGTTTATCTTTTATTAATAGATCAGTATTTAATATCCATTATTATGAAATAGAGATCGGTATTGTTCAGCTTTACAACTAGTTTTAGTGCCTATTACGTATTCAGCTTCCAAACTGATGAAAGAAACGCCCGGCTTGTATGGACAGCGTATCTAAAGTAAACTGGTACGTTTGCACAGATTTTTGGTCCTCTATAAGACTTGCTCAGGTTAATAAGAATAATAGCTTCTGTATAAATATAATCTTGTAGTCCTCTACACTGGCTTTTTAACAAAATGATTAATTATTGCATATAGATGTAAAGTACATATGAAAGAAGTACGTTAAATTAATTATTAACTTTTTATGTCGTCTGATGGATTTATTATTGAATATTTATTTTAATATCGATGTTTATTTAAATTATATTTATATTTAGAAATGCACATAACTTATACTGTTAAATATGTATTGCGAAACCCCTATTCTCTAAAGTTGTAGAAGATTCTCGAGTGTCAGAATCAGCAATATATATGTGTGTGTGCGAAAACGCTAGTGTAGTTTTGTATTGTTTCGTAATCTGAATTTTTGAGAAACTCTCCACACGCCTATAAATATAACCAACACGAAGCGCTTAAAAACAGTATATATTATTGGTAAGCTATAGTTGGTGTGCTATAACCTTCGGAAGCTATAACTGTGATTGTTATAACGCTTATTAATAGGGAAACTTAAGATATTTAACAAGGAGCATTTATAAATTTCGAACATGACAAATCATTTAACTTCAGTGGATTCACATCGGACATTAGTACTTTGACGAAAGCATTACCTAACTTCATCGGTGGAAAAAAATCGGCGAAGAATACAGATCTAGCTAGCTCGCTATGAAGTGAATTGTACCTACGTCAACTTGAAATTAACTCGCTCATCGTGAACCCTTGATAAGATATTAAGGAAGTTCCAGACGTTGTTATAGCACTTTGTTTGTTGTAGCCCCCCCCCCCCCACTGGCTCAACTTTAAGACTGAAGGCTTAAAACGCTAAAAACGGGATTTCGATATCCGTGATCGGCAAAGATGGCTCATTTTGTAGCTTTGTGATTAACAACAAACACACAGAATTATCTACTGTGTTAATATATACTCAACTCGGCAAATTACTTGTGAAACACTTAGTAAAACTAACAGAATATCGGTGTATATCTAATATTCATTGCCATGCATAATTTCCTTCTTGCTATTCATTTATGAATCAGTTGGGAATAAAAAGAAAACAGGTATTACATATACAGAATTGCAAATAATCGTGTAAACCCGCAGGTGTTACACATACAGAGTCACAAACAGGGAGTAATTTCATATACAAATGGTAAATGTATCTATCATTAATATAATTCGTTATTGCAGAAAACACAGAAGAAAAGCAAATACTTTATGCTACATACTGACATTTACTTCTTGTTCTTGTGTTACCGTAAATGTGTCAAAGTATGAATGATACATATTGTTCCAAGTGTCCTGTATTTCTTTTTGTATTTGACTTTTTTAGATTCCAAATAATCCCGTATAATCATGTTAATATTAACATCTGGATTTTGTGCAAGCAATCCATGGCTTTGAGTGTTCCATCTGCCTCTTATTTATTATCTTCCAGGTGTCATTTCACCACATTTTCTACAATCATTTATTTGCAGGAAGGTGTGTGTGTCTCTGTCCTTTTCTTTTTAACTCGGCATGGCCAGGTGGTTAAGGCGCTTGTTTCACAATCTGAGTGTCGCGGGTTCCAATCCCAGTCCCATCCAAACATGCTCGCCCTTTCAGCCGTGGGGGCGTTATAACGTGACGGTCAATCTCACTATTCGTTGGTAAATTTCTCTGGATAAATGGCATTTATTTATTATCTTGATCGAATTATTTCGTACGACTAAAGTGACCTAAAGGATAAGCTCTTTAATTGCTGTTTTAGTGTAAAGCTACACGATAGGCTATCTGTACTCCGTTTACTATGGGAAATCGAACCCCGGATTTTAGTGTTGTAAATCCGTTAGAGGGGACATGCTATTCAAAACGCGGTCATGTATTCATGCATACACTATTCAGCTCACTGTCGGTACAAGATACTGTTACTAAGGGATTATGGATAATTTCATCAAATATATAAGTACAATAATAAGAGACAGGCTTATTTTACCGACATCAGTCACTAAAATATCAGGCTTTTATCTTCTTTGATTTGACCTATATCAAAACACGAGTTCGAGTTTTTTAAAGGAAAACTGTTGCGACAGATCATCTCATTACATCATTGATGCTCGCTTTAAAATTGTTATATATTATTAAAAGTTGTAATGAAATATATACAACACGGTCGCGAAAAAAAGAAACGTTAGTCAGTACGTAATTTTTTTTATTGAAATATACCCACTAAACAACTTGCGAAAATAAAATATTAAGACACAAAACGTGCAGTAAGTGAAATACTGAGGCATCAACTAAAATCTACAAGACAAGTTCTATTTCAGAGAAGGAAAATATCAGAATGTTTCTTTCTCATAGAAGAAATCCTTAATTCCGGTGGAATGTCACGTAGTAGATTGACTGTATTATCGAGGAAGTTTTGAAGAGAGACTAAAATATTCTCATTTTAAAACAAATTGATTTTTGTTTGGATTTATGCACAAAACTACACAATGGGCTATCGGTGCGCTGCCCAGCACGGGTAGCAAAACCCGGTTTATAGCGTTGTGAGTTCCCAGACATACCGCTGTGCCACTGGGGGGGCAACAAATTGAAGTAAGGTGTCTTATGATCATGAATAGAAACCCTTTTTCAATAAGAGCACTATAAGAACTGTACGCCAACTAGCTTTTTTAGTCCTTAAGATGTTCTATTTATTTAACGAAATGCTGCTTCTTAAAGCTATGATATTTATTTTAGGCCTGGATTTAATGTAAATGTAATTTTTGCTTTTGTTTAATGGCCCATCTGAGAAAATTAAACTCGCGCATATGTACAATATTGTAAATAATTGTGGAAACAGTAAATGAAATGGTTATAGAATGCAAATATTACGAGAGTTTTCCCAATCTACCGTATGTAGAAAGGCCCGGTATGGCCAGGTGGTTAGGGCGCTCGACTCGCAATCTGAGGGTCGCGGGTTCGAATCCCCGTCCCACCAAACATGCTCGCCCTTTCAGCCGTGGGGGCGTTACAAAGTGACGGTCAATCCCAGTCGAGCGCCCTAACTACCTGGCCATGCTGGGCCTACCAACGATAAAGAGAGAATTCGTATATATGTGGTTGCAAGAACTAAAAACTGGTCATGGAAAATATTTGTAGTTTTACGGTACGATCTAATTTCTCTCCAAACAAAAACACAACCAGAAAAAAATATATCACTGACTCTATACGATATCGGAATCAAAAACACAACCAGAAAAAAAATATATCACTGACTCTATACGATATCGGAATCAAAAACACAACCAGAAAAAAAAAAGTATATCACTGACTCTATACGATATCGGAATCAAAAACACAACCAGAAAAAAATATATATCACTGACTCTATACGATATCGGAATCAAACACAACCAGAAAAAAATATATCACTGACTCTATACGATATCGGAATCAAAAACACAACCAGAAAAAATATATCACTGACTCTATACGATATCGGAATCAAAAACACAACCAGAAAAAAATAATATATCACTGACTCTATACGATATCGGAATCAAAATACATTTATGCATATTTTATATGTAAGCATCCCCATGATCGTGTATCCGCTATGTGAGATATCGTTACGGTTCGCTAGCGGCGCTGGTGTTTGACACAACGTCAGTTTCTCGTGCTGCTTAGGATTGGATGGCCACACAATCGCTAGCTACTGATGTTTTCACCTCTAATACTTAGAGATTCTCTTTCTGGCTAGATAAGCGTATTTTCTGCAGCTATCGCTTGCTAATATGACGTACTAAGTATAAATAGTTCTATAATATATCGTTGTATGTTGAACAATGTTTCTTACATTATTCCATAGGTACATAGTAAGTTAGGTAACATTTTAAGTATATTTTTGGTGATATATCTTTCAAAATAGGGTTTCACCCTTCTTTACATTAGCTTTAAGCAGGTATATTGCTTCTACACTTTTTAGTTCTTTACATTAGCGTTAAGTAGGCATATTGCTTCTACACTTTTTAGTTCTTTATATTAACTTTAAGCAGGCATATTGTTTCTACACTTTTTAGTTCTTTACATTAACTTTAAGCAGGCATATTACTTTTATACTTTTTAGTTCTTTACATTAGCTTTAAGCAGGCATATTATTCTACGCTTTTTAGTTCTTTACATTAGCTTTAAGCAGGCATATTGCTTCTATACTTTTAGTTCTTTACATTAGCTTTAAGCAGGCATATTACTTCTACACTTTTTAGTTCTTTATATTAGCTTTAAGCAAGCATATTGCTTCTACACTTTTTAGTTCTTTACATTAGCTTTAAGCAGGCATATTATTCTACGCTTTTTAGTTCTTTACATTAGCTTTAAGCAGGCATATTATTCTACGCTTTTTAGTTCTTTACATTAGCTTTAAGCAGGCATATTGCTTCTACACATTTTAGTTCTTTACATTAGCTTTAAGCAGGCATATTATTCTACGCTTTTTAGTTCTTTACATTAGCTTTAAGCAGGCATATTGCTTCTACACATTTTAGTTCTTTACACTAGGTTTAAGCAGGCATATTACTTCTACACTTTTCAGTTCTTTTACTTCAGCTTCCCTGCCTTGTTTTTTTTTTATCGGAGGCCCTAGACAACTACCGAAATTCAGAACACGTCGATACTGAATACCATTTTCAAGTAAAACCGACATTTTTTTTCTAACTTATTGTTTTCAATGGAGAACAAAACAGAAATTCTGGATTGTGTTCCTATCGATATCCTGAGTTTCAATTTCTCGCAGTTTGATTATTCAGGTCCCATAAAAGCTTTCCCGGAAACACTAACATGGAAAGAAAATTTAAAAATAACATTTTACGTGATCATCATTAGCATGTCTTTGATTGGAAATGCTGGGGTCATCTTGACCGTTTCTTGTAACCGAGCTATGAGGAACACCATCAACTTCTACCTAGTCAACCTGGCTGCTGCTGACATGCTTATTTCTGTTTTTTGTATGTGGGTCCACTTGGTAAACAACTTAACCCAGCCCATCTTTGTTCTTGGACCCCTGATGTGCAAACTTAACGGCTTCTCTCAAAGTAAGTAAATGTCAGTGTTTCAACACAGTATTTACCAATGTAGTAATATCTCTATATAAAAAAGCATATTATCCTTTTTTTTTCAAGTAAAACGGAAAAAAAATCAAAGTTTAATTTTCTAATTGCATTTTCCCTTAATCCTTCAAAGTCTAAAGGTCGAAAACTTGATCAACACTAAAATTATATAAAGTAATACTTTAAAAAGTTCTGAAAAATGTTTTCTTTTATCGTCTTTGGTTGGCAATATTCAATTAATTCCCAAAAATTATAAGCTTTTTAAGTGTTAAATATATATGTGCTAATTCGATGACGAGGAACCCACTTTGAGACTAATAATGGCTGGAGACGTCACCTTGGTTTTGTCACCTTGTCGAAACGTTGTACATTTGCTGTTATGTTGAATTTATATTAAAGTTTTTCTTCATTACCCATTCAAGCCGTCTCCAGCCATTATATATGTGCTAAGTAATTTCCTTTTTTCAACGACTACATTATTTCCTTGGATTATATTAATAACAGTTTAAAATATATGAGCTTATATGTTTTAATAAAGTAGAATTATTCAAAAATGTTTTTTTTTTACTTTCGACGGCTTAGTATTATATTTTATTGGAAAATAAATTAACTATATAATCTCTGTTAGTGATATATTATATAGTGATAGTAATATATATACACCATATATATATAATAGTATATGTAAGACACATAGGTTCTTTTCTAGACACCATATTGTGTCTGTTAAATATGAGAATTAATCGTTTTCACTAAACACAAGTATAAACCTTTTTACTTGTATGTGATCTTATCTTAATGAAACAAAAAGTATTCATAGAGTATTTTACCAATACAATATCATTCAGAAAAAAGATCTAATTACAAGGACCTGTTACGCGTATCATTCATTACAATTTAAAGAAAATTAGAAGTTATTTCTATGTCTATTTTTGTCTTGTAAAAAAAAAATATTTTGTATTTAGTGTTATATTTCATTATTCAAAGATTAAGACTTGATGGGCCCCCAGTGGCACAGCGGTATGTCTGCGGACTTACAACGCTATAAACCGGGTTTTGCTACCCGTGACGGGCAGCGCATAGATAGCCCATTGTGTAGCTTTACTACAAACAAACAGGTGCCAAAATTACTTGTAACAAGCATATTTTTCCTGACTGATTCAAAACTCTAGCTCTCCAGTGGCACAGCGGACTTACAACGCTAAAAACCGGGTTTACATACCCGTGGTGGGTAGAGCATTGTGTGGCTTTGTGCTTAACTACAAACAAACACACACATCAAAACTATTCCCTGTTTAAAGTCGTCGCTATTTCTCGTATTTTTATGGAAAGTGTTTAAAACTAACAAAATATTGTTTAATACATTGCTTTCTATATATATATATATATATATATATATATACTACTACTACACTATTCGTTACGTAACTAATTAACTAAAAAACGTAAAAAAACTAACTAACTACGACAACAACACGTACCTAACTA
>NW_013666175.1:16714-25851 GCF_000517525.1 Limulus polyphemus | reverse complement strand
TATATATATATATATATATATATATATAGACATCTAGACATTACTTGAACAATTCTAGAAAAAAAAAACTTGCAATACGCACAACAGCTACAGTACGTTTACTTAAACCTACCCTTTTGAAATATTGAAATATTATTTACTGGAAACTAGGATATACGTAATCCGAACATTACGTTCCATATATTTACTTATTATTTAATCAATGTTTGCACAATTTCAAAAAATAACTTACTTTATAACTGATTTCCCTTCTCAGCAACTATATTCTAGTACAGTAGTTAAAAATTGTGATACAGTTGATAGTTTGATTTCGACAGTTTATTCTCAAATAATGCTGTAAAGATGTTGCCATGAGTGGCTGGAGGTATCCACATGCTAATAAGATATTAGACGCGTGTTTCTAATGGTAATATTTAGTTGTTGTTTTTTTCTGTAAATGGGATCTTACATATCGACCTGACCTATAAAAATATACGTTCTAGAATTCCGCACAATAAGTCTGTCAGTACGCAGTGCTAATTATGGAAAATATAATGTTTATCTGGAAATAAGAGACATAAAAGCACCAAGCTAAAAACAAAGAAGTTATTTCGGACTAAATAAAGTTTATTAATGCACAAAGCTGCCTTTCTTCACAAACGTTTTGATATTATCAAGATCAGGGCCCAAGCGAGGACTATATGTATTTTAATTTACAAGAGGACGAAGATTGAACTTGTGATAGAGCCCTGGATTTGGGAGCTGGCGAGCTATGTTAGAATATCTGCGATACCATATAATATTTCCCGCACTTTAAGTTGTGTGTGTGTGTTATAAGAGTGACAGGTCAGTAGTTTAAAATTATGGCCGGCAGATAACCTTAGTTTTTTTTTCTATAAGCACAAAATACAGAGCTAGAAATAATATGTTGACCGATTAAGATAATAACTCAGAAAGTTGTGGGTCAGCCTTCAAACTTGATATCAGTAAACCAACATGAAGATATTTTATATAACAATATTTTACCTATCCCGTAGTTCACTGAAATGCAGGTTTTATAGATTTTATAATACATATAAGCATACGTATCTTCATTCTAGCCAAGTTAACAACCACGTAAACAATTATAACTTAGTTTAGAGACATTTATCAGCATTCAAAATATTTATATTTGAATAAGAAAAACATAAACACACTCGAAATTTATAACACAACGCAAGTATACTCTTTAAGCACTTGTTACATAAGTGTACCTTATTAGGTTATTTGTTAAATAATTATATGCCATAATTCTTGAATGTTAATCACGTGCAAGGAATAATATGGAGACGATGTTTCCGAAATTGGGCAAAAATATGTTAGGTATATACGTAAACGATTGAGAATGAATTGTGATTTAATAAAATCTATACTTGATGGACAAAATATTTTATGTTTAAATATCTATTTATGTAATTTTAAGTTTCGCTTGGATAAACCTTTCCAAATCTAGAGTTTGATTAGTTATTAATGTTATTAGTTTTGGCTTCACTTGAAGTAAATCTTATTACCTTACTGTGTGTATTGATTGCCATAGTCAGTAGTCAGAGCTCATATCGCTATTAAAATATATAATGTTGGTTTAATACCTCGATAATACTTTCTCTTAATTAAAAGTAATTACGCATAGTACCAACTACTAAATGGCGCTTGTATGAGCTCCTAACAACTTTAGTTCGCGGTTTCTTCGTTAAGCCTCGATGTATTGGGCGATAATCAAAATGAATTTCATCTAGAAAGATTCGGTTACTTTTGTCATCGGACATACAAATGAACTTGAAAATTTTAAGAATTGTTCCTTCAAATAAAAATCCGTCTCTAACCCTAAAGGCTTCCTTTATTATTTCGCTCCTCAAATGAGTGGTGGTCCACTTGATACTATCACACCAGTATTGTAAAAATAACGAATCAGTCGATTGCCTGGGAGAGACGAGCTTCTCTGCTAGTCATTAAAACGCTGAAAAAGATGGTCACGTTATAAGTTTTAAAAGTTATTATCTGTACTCTTCTCATCAATCCGGCTAGTGTTATAATATAAGCCTTGTTACCAAATGTCTACACTAATCACGAAGGGTCATTAATTTTTGATATTGGTTGTAAAGGAATAAATGCTGTCCTTTTTTACGCGTTTCTATTTCTTGCATCAAACGCGTAGGGAACTACTTGAGCATCAAGATTGTCTGTGTTGATGTTAATAGTTGTTTCTTTAAACTTTTAAAAAGAACGTCCAGTTCAAAAACTCTGCTTTAAAATTTGTGCCTTCCGGTGGGACAGCGATAAAATTTAAGAACTTACAACGCTAAAATCCAGGGTTCGATAAAATATCTTAACGGTATTAACATTAGTTGCTTTATTTCATTTTTTTGTCCCTGAGTAGGTCAGAGGTAAGTTTACAGACATACAACGCTAAAATCCAGAGTTCGATTCACCTTGGTAGACAGATTTGTTTGTTTGTTTTTAAGTATGCACAAAGCTACACAAGGGCTATCTGTGCTCTGCCCGCCACGGGTATCGAAACCCGGTTTCTAGCGTTGTAAGTCCGCAGACATACAGCTGTGCCACTGGGGTGGGGTGGGCTGGTAGACAGAATGCAGATAGCCTATTGTGTTGAAAACAAACAGACAATCCTTTGTCGTTGTTTTTATAACTTTGGGGTAGGGATTGAAATAACCGTACCAGATTACTTGTAGTTTTTAAAGTTTATTTCAATTTGTTTTTAAAATCAGGTGTACGTTAATGAAATGAAAATGTCTACAAAAGTAAAAACGCAGCAATTAAAAAAATTAAAAAAGTTAATGGCACTTATATATCATGCTTCATCAGTTACAAACGAGAGAAATTAAATATCTCCCGGTAAAACACGACACATACAGATTGCATATAAACTGAGGTACCCTTGCAATACACATAGAATATTATGACCATTACAACTCCATGAATATGAATTGTGTATACTTTATTAGATGAGACCGAGTCTGGCCAGATGGTTAAGGTGTTGACACATGGCCCGATAATTAAAGTGTTTTTTTTTGTTTCTTTTAAATAATTTGTTGTTCAGAAGTTATCTTACATTTATCAGGTTATCACCATAATCCCTCTTTCTTTCATGTATTATTACAAGTATTCAACAAATCTGTTAAGTATTCAACGATAATTGTTGTAATGCTAATGTATTTATGTATTATATCTCAGGGTGCTATTATCTCTGAATTATATCTTCCTAAGACGCGCACATTAAAGATAAACACATCAGATCGTATGCTTCATAGTTCTATAGTTAAGAAACATTATCGTTAAAAAAAAACCAGCACTATCTCCCAGAGTTAGTGAGCAATATGATTCAATTTGTCAAGCATCCCAGATCACTCTTTCTTTCTGGTGGTATGTTTTTTTAATGTTATTACTGGGCTTTTGTTATCCTATCACAGCTAGCTAGAGAATAATCAATATTGTATCACGCTTCCGCGAACAAACTTTTACGGAAGGCACAGAATCGAGTGTGAACCATTAAACTATTTGCTAAAACCTGTACTGTCAAATCGTAATATTCTGGAGAAAACTTATCATATATATGAGTGTGTGGTTAGAAAAAGATAAGGAAAGACATAGAGAAAGATTAGGAGGAGCGGGAAGAAAACCAGAAAAGGGGAGAGAGAGAGAGAGAGAATGAATGCAAATTATATTAAAATTTATATGATTCAGCTAAAAATACAGTATTATCAACATATGTGAAGTTATAATAAAATGTGTTATGTGCAAACGCCTTTCATTTTAACACAAAGTGCAAAAGACAAAACAAAATTTACACTAAAAGTACCAGTTCAAAGTTTTAGTAACCAATGTAGTTAAATACACGTCATACAAGCAAATATGATCGGTACAGAAAAATGAAATTTTGAAATTAATGATTCCGAAACGTTGTGAAAACATAAGCAAACTAAGCTTTTCATCAAACTAACACTTTGTTAATTTAAAAGAAACAGGGTTTCTAACACTTAGTAACCAATAGACAAACATAGTTTGGTTCCGCCATTTGTTTGTCTCTCCTCTATGGATATTTCCGCATCTTAATTTGGTCCGTAATTTAGAACTTATAATTTATTCATTCAATTATTTTCAATTGCTCCTATTAGGTACTTTTTTGGCCGTTTTTTTTTCTTCATTCGTATTACTTCGAACACACATCGTCAACCTCTCGTCATTCATTATATTTCCATATTCAACCTTCTTCTTTCTAACTGTCATGCCTAGTTTGGCGTATTTCTATCTGTTTCTATTGTGCATTTCATGTCTTTTTCTACCTTCTTTCAGCTCCATTCATTAGCACTCACTAACCCATTTAACATATCAGAAAGCTGAAATTTCTACTCAATGCCATTCATTCCATTTCTCTTTGTTGAACTCCACGCTACACTTTAAGTTCTCTGTGCCTTTTTACACTGCTGTCGTATTTGCTTCTTTTGTGTGTTTCTACTGGTAAAGCAGTATATCAAATAGTTACGCTAGTTTATCACCCCCCATTTCTTTATTCTGTTCTTCTGTTTTTATGTTCCCGTTTCTTTCCCTCCTCCATATTTTATTCTTCAATTGGTATGTTCTCATTTCTTTCCTCCTCAATATTCTAATCTATTTTCATAATCTTGTTTCTTTCCCTCCTCCATATTTTATTCTTCAATTGGTATGTTCTCATTTCTTTCCTCCTCAATATTCTAATCTATTTTCATAATCTTGTTTCTTTCCGCATCCATATCCTATTCTTCTGTTTTCACATTCTCGTTTTTTTCCTCCTCAATATTCTATTCTTCTGTTTTCATTTCCTCGTTTCATTCCTCCTCCATATTCTATTCTTCAATTGGTATGTTCTCATTTCTTTCCTCCTCAATATTCTAATTTATTTTCATGATCTTGTTTCTTTCCTCATCCATATCCTATTCTTCTGTTTTCACGTTCTCGTTTTTTTCCTCCTCAATATTCTATTCTTCTGTTTTCATGTTCTCGTTTCTTTCTTTCCTCCTCCAGATTCTATTCTTCTATTTTCATGTTCTCGTTTCTTTTTTTCTCCATAAATTTCGAAATATTTGATCTATTTAAGTCAATAATCAACATATTTCTTCCTGTACATATTTCTAATCTTTCAATCCTTTACTACAAATATATTGCCAGCAAATTTTAAACAATACATTTTATTGCTACAATCATAATTCCTCCAATTTTTTTTCCTTCCACAAATCTTCTAAATCATTTACACACATGTACATATACTAAATAATATTAGATTTAATGACCATCCTAGTCTAGCTAATTCTCGAGTGCCCCCCCCCCCCAGTGGCTCAGCGGTACGTCTGCGGACTTACAATGCTATAAACTGGGTTTCGATACCCGTGGTGGGCAGAACACAGATAGTCCGCTTTGTAGCTTTGTGCTTAATTTCAAACAAACAAATATTCTCGTGTCCAAAACTTTTCATCTGTTTTCCACCTATCTTCACTATATTTCCTGTTTCGCTATAATTCTCTTATAACATCTTCAAGATCCTTCCTTTTAGTCCTGTTTTCTGTATCCTCTATATCAGTCTTTTTTCTATCTTTAGTTCGAAATGCTAACATCGAGTCCAAAAAAACACATAATTTTTCCTCTTTTATTTGTAGCTTATGTTTTATCAAGGGACTCAAAATAAATCATTTTCTAAAACCTGTTTGATTTTCTGGAATCTTCTCACCGTCTTCTAGCAATCTCTCTGCTATTATAACTGTTACGATTTCATACAATGGTGTTCAATAATTTTATGCTTCTATAACTTTTGAATTGTCTTCCTTTCCTTTCTATAAATAGGGTAAATGTTCTCCTCTTCTCCATTTTTAGGCACGTTGCATTTTCTCATAATCTGTCTATTATTTCTCAAATTTTATATTTCATTTCGTTTATAAGATCCATTTAATTTTTAAAAACGTAGTGGTTAGAGCGTTCCACCCGAAATACGCGAGTAGCGAGTTCGAATCCCCTTCACCGAACATGCTCGACCTTTCAGCCGTGGAAGCGTTTTAACGTGACGATCAATGTCACTAATCGTTAGTAAAAGAGTAACCCACGAGCTTGCAGTGCATAATGTTGACTTGAAGCCTTCCATTTATTCTATCATTGCTAAGTTAGGGACGGCTAGCGCAGATAGCCCTCTAGTAGCTTTGGGCGAAATTCAAACCAATTCACTTCTTGATCTGTTCCTACACTCTTATTTTTCTTCAATCTTTTAATTATTTATTTGTATTTAATTACTCAATTAATATTTTATACCCAACTTCTCATAACTCAATCCCACATTCCAGTCTTAGTTTATTTCTTCTTTCCCTCATCTGCCCATTTTATCACTTCCATTTTTTATTCCAATCATATAATTTTCTATTACAAGAGTTTGGTATATTTTTTCTTCCCACGTTTTGCTACACAAGTTCTTATCTTCACATTAATATCTTCTTTCCTATTAATCTCTATCTCCTCTTCCAATACTTTCACCAATCTTCCACTAATGGCAACTCTTCCCCTGTCCTAATAGTTGTTTCTTTTCTTTAGCTGCTTCAATGATCTTTTTCCATTCTTCTTATATCATATACTGTCATCATTATTCCTTTCTGTATTACTTTTGTATAATTTCTTATTATTCTTTATCTTTTCTTTTTCCACATTCTTCTTTATCCTTTCATTTTTTCTCTCTCTCTCTCTTTACTCGTTTTATAATGTTTACTTTTCACACTGTTTCATTTCTTTTCTGCTCCACCCAAATTTCTAAGTTAAGTAAATATTCCTCCAGCATTCAATATTATCATTTATTTTTCTTTCATCCCCTTTTCCTTAGTTTCAAAAACCAATCCTTTCTCTCTCTCTCACATCTCCCCTTTTTTATATTCTTGCAATTTCTTCCTAATGACAAAGTTCTTCTTATTCTCTACCCATTCTAATTCAAGTCTTCCAATTATCATTTACCACATTTCATCTTTACATTCCTCCCATTCCCTCTCTCTATATATATATATACTGTTTTGTTATTTCAAAGAATTTCTTCCTTATTTCTCTTATTTTGTTCTGATAACTCTTCTTATCTATATATTACTTTCTGTCTTCTACTATCATTATATATCTTTTCTATGTAGTATGTGCCATAATTCAACTTCAGTTTTTAAACCTTCTGCCTTTACCAATAACTCGTTTTTCCCCTCATCCATTCTTATATATATATATATATGTCCAATATCTTACTTCTCCACCATTTCTAATTTGACTTTTCTTAAGCCTTCACAATTTAGTTACTTATTAAAAGGTGTATTCTACGTTTTTAATTTCCAGATTTTTCTTTACTACTTTCAGTACTCTATAAAGTATATTATTTAACAAACTCTACAGTTTTAGTTCTTTCTGTTACCGAAACATTTCATTCTTTTTCTAGGACCAAATAAATGTGACTGTCTTCTCGCTAATTCCTTCCCTCTCCCTTCCCCACGAACGACTCATGGTGTACAAAGCGTAAATAGCCCATTATGTAGCTTTGCGCTAAAACTACAAAACAAACAAACTTTATTGTAACATTTTAGGGTTAAAATTACCTAAGGAACGACAGATTGGTGAATATGCTCTGTCTAGTATGAATCGATATTGACAGTAAACGAAACGGTGAGAAGCACAGATAGACACGTCGTACCTTTAAAAAACAATCAACGCTAGGAACCGGGTTTCGATACTCGTGGTGGGCAGAACACAGATAGCCCTCGGTGTAGTTTTGAGTTTCACTTCTAAGAAACATAATTACTAATAGTTCCCAAGTTTTGCGCATTTTGACAAATTACCATGATGATTAGCATTACGAAATCGCATATAAATCAACTTTTTTCCTGTTGAAATTTTAAGGTGATCATAAGCTATGCACTAAAGTAAGTTCGAAATGGAAAGGTGTGCATAAAGGTATGGATCTCAGACTGGTATTTATATTTACTTTTATAGTTACTTTTATGCTAGATTTTTCTATTTTGTAATCCTGAGTGTATTTTTCTTACCATACCTTACCATAATGGTTGGAAATGTTTTTCGTTCTCGCTCTCATGCTTCCCCCTTTCCTCCCCAGTGGTATAGCAGTAAGTCATCAGCGGGATAAAATCCGGGTATTGTATTGTGTAGCTCTGGGCTTATTGTTTGTTTGTTTGTAATTAAGCACAAAGCTACACAATGGGCTATCTGTGCTCTGCCCACCACGGGTATCGGAACCCGGATTCTAGCGTTGTACGTCCGCGGACATATCGTTGTGCCGGCTGAGAGAAACTGTATGAAAATATCAAAGAAACTAGCTAGAATAACTTTCTACCAAAATTACACCCTTTTTCGTTGACAAATAAAGCAAAATATTTCTGTTGTGTTAAAGCCCAGAGATCGTACAACTGAGTGGAGGTTACCTCTTTCAAATATCCTAAATTTCCTGTATTTTTTTTTTTAATATTGGAGAGTCGAAAATACATTGCAAATTCTTCCGTTATTACTTTCATATTTTCGTATAGATCCACCTATAGTACAGGGAATTAAGATTATCTTTTAGTAGACATTTTGCGTCTACAATCACTCGAGTATTTGATCATATTTGAAATCGTTCAAAGTCTGTTACGTTCTCCAAGCATCATGAGGTTTCTAAATAATAAAGACAACTGTTAAACTGACAAACAAATGTATTTCGACTGAGAAAACATTACTATTGGACGTTAAGCACGACTTCATTTTCCAGCTCATGCTATGTCTTCATTCCTTTCTAAATTAACCCCCACTGGTACATCGGTATCTACGGGTTTCGATACCCGTGGTGGGCAGAGTACAGATAACCCTTTACAGCAGTAAAATTGTAGTGATGATTACAGGTTTTACACCTCTTTTAACTTCCCCCCTCAGTGGCCCAACAGTAAGTCTGATGGATCCTAAAGTCAAAAATCGGGTTTCGATACCCGCGATGGGCAGAGCACATGTAGCCGTCTCTTGTGCTTAATAATAACGAGCAATTTTGATAAACTTATATTTTTACCAGATTTAACTAAGTAATAGAATTTTACTAAACCATCAGATTTAGTATATTTCTCTTTAAGTGAAGCTTT
>NW_013666175.1:9506-15997 GCF_000517525.1 Limulus polyphemus | reverse complement strand
TCATCTGTACAGATGACGTTGTTAAATTTTTCGTTTTTTATAAATGTATTTCAGTCTGAAATATTAGATATGGATAATCCTACTATTCGAAATGGAAATGTTAACCCTGTCTGTTGAAGCAAAATGACAGTCATACTCTACAGGATGGAGATGTTGGCCCTGTATACCAAAACAAATGACTGTCTGAACGTTGAACCTGTCCGTTGAAGCGGAATGACAGTCATACTCTACAGGATGGAGATGTTGGCCTTGTATACCAAAACAAAATGACTGTCTGAACGTTGAACCTGTCCGTTGAAGCGGAATGACAGTCATACTCTACAGGATGGAGATGTTGGCCTTGTATACCAAAACAAAATGACTGTCTGAACGTTGAACCTGTCTGTTGAAGCGGAATGACAGTCATACTCTACAGGATGGAGATGTTGACCCTGTATACCAAAACAAAATGACTGTCTTAACGTTGAACCTGTCCGTTGAAGCGGAATGACAGTCATACTCTACAGGATGGAAATGTTGGCCCTGTATACCAAAACAAAATGACTGTCTGAACGTTGAACCTGTCCGTTGAAGCGGAACGACAGTTCTACTCTACTAGATGTGAACGCTAAGCCTGTCTAATGAAATAAAACGACAGCATTACTCTATGGGGTAGGAACATTAAGTTTGTCTATTGAAATGAAAACAAAGTATTGCAAAGTGCAAAGACAAAAAAGACAACTCCTGACCATATGTAGAAAACGAAAGATGCTTTTGATACGGACTTGTATCTGTTGGAAATTTATCAGAGATTCTAAAGGGTAAAAGTTAAAGAAGAGCGAGAGGCAGTAAGAGACACAATTAGCTTGATGATTGCAACATAAATTGGAGATAAGAAGCTTGTATTAGGAAGGTCGATGCAGGCAGCTGGAAATGGAGGACTATGGAGGACGACCCACGGAATTGAGGAAGGTAGAATAATTTATTGATTTCTGTCGTCAGTTTGAAATTACGTTTTTAAAACTTCATAATAAGTAGTTTTTTTTTCAGAATCTAAACCATGCTTAATTTCTGTTGCTTCTCTATTATGTATACACACAAAAAAAAACAACAAGATCTACTTGCTTTCTTATTTTGCAAAAACTTCTACCGAGTTTTAGATCTGGTTTAATCTGAGCATGACATACAGAATGACATAACATTATCAAGATACATTAACTAGTAACAAAAAGTTGTGTTGTTGGTCTGATGATTTCATATAGATGCATTCAAAATAACCGTAAATGATTTGAAATTTTAAGTGTTATTGAAATATAAATACAAATTTGAAATTTGCAAATTGCAAAAATTGCCTTCACTCATAATCTGTTGTCCTATACGATTTGCAGTGTTTATTAAGTTGTATTTCATCTTTTAGCGTTCTAGGCAAAGACACGTCTATTTAGCTGTAAATTTGTTGTTTGTGACAGATTTGAGCTTATTTCCCCTTGAGGGGTGGTCACATGTTTTAATCACTCAAACCATTGTACATTAGTGAGCATGTGTTATCTGTCAGTCAGTCAGTAGACACTAAAATGACGTTACATAAGAGACGCTTAGCATTATAATTTGTAGCGTCGTGAAGTCAGTAAAACGTTTGCATACCATGAATCACGAAAAGAATTGTGCGCTCGTTAGGCTACAACACAGCATTACATAAGAAAATCAAAAGCAAGAAATAAAAATATTTGTTACTCTTAATTTTGTTTATATTTACTCTTGAAACAGAACACTTTAGGGGACCCTGCGGAAGTATATTTAGTTGATGAAACATAACCTACCTGCAATACTTTTATTTCGGTCAATAAATTGAGGTTTTGTTTTCTATTACTGCTCCCCATGATCATACTAAAAGTTCGTTGCATACATATACAAGCAAACTTTGTAAAAAATACAAACATTTTGATGAATAATGTGGACTGGCCGAATTTTGTTTGGAGATATCCTGTAAAACATATAGATCTATAATAAAAAAATAAACAGAAATCGAAAAATCCTAAGCTATTTCTTTGCATAGTCAACAGATTAGCAAAAATATTCAGTGATCATTGTAATTAGCCAAAGTGCTTAAACTATATTTTAAAATTTCAACTTAACTTGCAATCTCTTTTATCTTGTTTTTGAAAACTACGTATTGCTTCAATAGTTTCTCAACACTTTAAGTTTTCTTGCTTAACAACTGGTGAAGAGTCAATTGTTTTGTCCATCAGTCTATACTAGTCAATATTAAGTTTAATATATTAATAGTACTTCTATCCTGATGACTTGGCACGTTGACTACACTAAGTAACTTTAGCCAATCACCATATTTCTTCTGAAAACTCAAATATTTCAAAAACTCTGGAGAACATAGTTGTCCCAACAAGAACACATTAACAATATTGTGACTGAAGAATGTTTAGTATGTAGTGGATACAGAAATTGTCTTGTTAACCTTACATTAACAAAGAATGCCAAGAGTGAGTTGAGAATGCCATTCTCAGCTTCAACTGTTCTGACAGACTTAAGATTCTGGCAATCCCTGTTCCACAACTCCATTCATCTTAAGATTTAGATAATTTGATGACACAGGTACATCATCGTCGGATAGCCATCATTCACACAAGTGGGCATGGATGGGTGTTTCCTACACACAGTTTTGCTTATTTTTAAGTCTAAGAGTTCCATGTTTAGACGTTTCGTACCAATATCGCCTGGGCTCTGCTGCTGGAAGTGCTGTGTTACACAACTAATCTCAGTTAATTCATTAGACGTCTCCAATTAGACTGCCTTCATCTAACTATTTCTTCATTAAACAGGATTGTCATTACTTTTCTTTGTGACACATTACCCTGTAATTGTAACAAACAAAGGTAACAAATCACATGTTGGTGTTTAAGAAAATACTCTGGTTCCAATTAGGAGCTTGGTATCCATAGATAATGTCCAAGTGTAGTAGCTGTTTCTTTTCTGTTCTTTCTTTACTTTACCTGAAACACTGGGAATTTTAATAGTTGAGACCCCGTTGAATTCCCAGTTGTTATAACTAACTGAGGAAAAAGTGGAACATTCATGCTCTAAAGTAACCATAATGAACCAAAAACCTACTTGATAAATCCGTGTAGCTTTACGCAAGTAATATAGTCTTCTTATCGTTCTCTGGGTTCAAATTACTTAAAAAAATCAAGCAAAAATTATGAAAACATTATATTACAATTATAATTTTAACCAACAATTACGCTTAAAAGAAAGCCAAAAGTATACATTTTAACATTGCAGTTTAAAAATGGAAGATTTCAATTAGATAATAATGATGTCTCTAGCGCAGGATCTCACTGAACAAACGAGAAGAAGTGAAATATTTCAAAAGATAAATGTCAAGATTTTTAAAGTGGTTAAAATTGGCATGTTTCGTATTTTGTTAAAATGTAGGGCAATCTTTATATCACTACATCTTAGAAAATTATGAGAGTTTGGGAACACTTTTGATGGAATGGAGAGTACATACTCTTATTAACATTTAGGGTTATGTTAACCTTCATTAACATGTTATTACAAAGTATGGAAACTTGATCTGTAATGTTATGTTTATTAGTATAGTCTTGTGACGTGCCTAATTTATATACTCCCGAATCTAAATAACGAAAATCTGGTATTTATTGATTCCTCTTGAACATGCTTTTTCTTATAAAGTTACAAAAGCATATTAAATTGCAACTTTTTATGCCTATAAGAAACTCAATGCTTTTGGAATTTGAGTGCTCTTTCAAAATCTTGTTTCGCATTTAAGAAGCTTGTTGTTAAGGTTAGGCCAAATAATACCCTTTGTTATTCTGAACCCTCGTTAGAAGATTAAACGGAAACCTTTTATGCCTGGAAATTAATTTCGGAATATTTACCTTCTGGAGAAGTGGTAAGATCAATAAATACTATTGCTAAGACTTCTAAATGCCCAGACCTTATCCGTTACAGCATATGGATATGAAGTGTCGACACTAAAGAATGCTGGCACAAGTGCAAGGATCCTGAAATGAACACTGCTGCAAAATGTTCTACTGTAAATATAGAACTAACGACTCAGCAGTTATTCAATGGCATAACCTTCTAATCCAAGTTAAACCAAGAAGATAAGACATCTAGATCACACCTCAAGCCAAGAAGACGACAAGGTAGAAAAGCTGGTTCCATTGAAGCAGTCCTATATGGTAGGACAAGAATCGTCGGTTGAGGGGAAACATCAAAGATTCGAGGGAACGTACAATGATGAAGGATTAAGGGAGGACAAAGATTAGGAATCTTTTGAACTCTTTAGCCCAGCTTTAGGATTAATTTCCTTAATAAAGATAATATAAAATCTATCTCGGATTAATATTAAATTCTGATCAAAGAGCTACCTAAAACAAATCAGAACCAAAACTATACCAAATGAATAGCATAGCTAATTAGACATACTATTCGCTCTATATTACTTATAATGATCAAAGAGCTACCTAAAACAGATCAGAACCAAAACTATACCAAATGAAGAGCATAGCTAATTAGACATACTATTCGATCTATATTACTTATAATGATCAAAAGAGCTACCTAAAACAGATCAGAACCAAAACTATACCAAATAAAGAGCATAGCTAATTAGACATACTATTCGATCTATATTACTTATGATGATTAAAAGAGCTACCTAAAATAGATCAGAACCAAAACTATACCAAATGAAGAGCATACCTAATTAGACATACTATTCGATCTATATTACTTATAATGATCAAAGAGCTACCTAAAACAGATCAGAACCAAAACTATACCAAATGAAGAGCATACCTAATTAGATATACTATTCGAACTATATTACTTATAATGATTAGAATAAACCGTTGGTTACTGTTGCTGTTAACGTCCCCCCCCCCGTAATATTGGGATTTCAATGTAAAGTTATGCTTTAGATGTAAATACCATAGCAACATAATAATTTTGAGTAAACAATTAACATATTTTAAGTTAATGATTAAAAAGCAAGCCATAGTCAATATAACCTAGAGTAATTATTTCTGTTATTTTTCTTATTAAGCGGGAAACTCGTAAGAGTGCTTTCACAGTTAAGATGTTTAAACTGCTTTGTCGGTTTGATAAATCTATAAGGAATGTTATTTTTGTAATTTTTAAGCAAGAAGATATTTAACAAAGGTTTTCTTGCCAAAAAGATATAGGTATCAAACTTTTGTCTTTTTTTTCTTCTTCTTAAATTCTCACGAGAATGATTTCTGTTAAATAACACAATCGGTTAAAAAGGCAGTAGTTAAGCCTCTGATGAAGAATGTGTCAACACATGAGGATTATAAAACTGCGAAAACCTAAAATAATGGTCAGATTACATTAAATAATGTATTGTGAAAAATGCTTTGTAAATCTTAGCAATGAATTTTATAACAAAAGGTAAAACATTCTTCTCCAGATTAGGCCTTTAATACGTTAGCACTAATACGGCTGTTAACGACATGAGATCAGTTAAAGTAAGCGATTCTTTAACAATATCGTTTGATTCGATAATTATTATATGCGTGTATGTGCTTATTTATTGTTATATTTGTATAGATAAATAATGGAGCCTATCATACACCAAATTTAATTAAATTTGCAGGTTTTCTGTTAGAAATCTGTATCCCCCCAATGGTACAGTGGTATGTCTGCGGGCTTACAACGCTAGAATCCGGGACTCGATACCCGTGGTGGGCAGAGTACAGATAGCCCATTGTGTAGCTTTGTGCTTAATTACAAAACAAGCAAACAATAAATCTGTAAACTATTAATGAGTCATGTAGTAAAGATTATGCGAAGATTATAATTTTTAAAAGAATTATCACATTATAAAAAAAAATCGCACTAAATAATATATTATTAAAGAATACGGCAGGACATATAGTTTAACAAAGTATAATCCTTTTCTTTAAATATACAATTATTGTTAAAATATCTCGAAATAGTGTCTTCAGAACTTGTTAAAAATAACTTCAATAATTAGAACTAATAAAATTTTTGAATGCATAACATATTAAGAATTAATATTTGTTTACATGTATTATTATTTTTTACTTCGTTTATCAAAAAAATATGAAAACAAAACTTGAACACGTATACAGGGTGTCTAGATATAATATTAACGAAACTATTTACTTGCGCTTCAAGGACATTCACAAAAAATAAATCAATTAAATATACAAAGTGACACATACACACAAGGGAGCAAGTCTGAAGTGCGTGAAATGTTCCTCATATCGTAACTATTAATATATATATGTGTCTAAATAACCACCGTTTTCATTAACTTTTCATGTATAAATATATATACCACTGCCACTTAACGTCCAATAGGAAAACAAACAATAAAAAAACCTTATGCATTCCTTTTTTCGGATAAGGTAAGAAATATTTTCGTTGGATTGTTTTTTTGATTTTTTTGAATTTCGCGCAAAGCTACACGAGGGCTATCTGCG
>NW_013666175.1:0-9263 GCF_000517525.1 Limulus polyphemus | reverse complement strand
TAACGCCCCCACGGCTGAAAGGGCGAGCATGTTTGGTGTGACAGGGATTCGAACCCGCGACCCTCAGATTGCGAATCGAGTGCCTTAACCACCTGGCCATGCCGGGCCATTTTCGTTGGAACAACAACGAAGATCCCAAGACCTAAGTGGAAGTACCGATGAAGGAAATACGATGAATTATTATTTTTCTCCTAGAAATATGTTTACTAGTGTTTATAAAGTGGATTTTTCTAAGAACATACCGTTATGATGGGGTGTTCCTTGAAGTATACTTGTTAATCTGACATACCTTACAACTAAAAATGGAGAATAAATATTGGCTGTGCTTTACAAAACAACAGAAAAGTTGGTTTAAAATCTTATATAACACACATTTGAAGGGAAGTGTTTGCTGTAACATTAAACATGGAATAAAAAAATAAGTATTAATTAAGTGCGTGGGTATGAAAAAATATATACCTGTCTTAAGCAGATAAAAAAACGAATCAATAAGCAGAACATTTATTTGTTTTATTTTTTATTTTTTCTTCATACTTAAATTGGATAAAAGGATCTATTCAGTTGATTGTTTGAAGTAATTTTACAGATCACATGAGATATTCCATGTTACAAAGCAGCCATCTAGGTATCTTTTCTATGATCGTTTTAAGAGTAATTAACATATTTTTTACTGTAGTAGAGTGGTAACGTATTAAACATTCTCTTTTCAAAATGACCCATTACTATTGTTGCACATGCACGAGCTATTTTCGCGTCCACAGCTGCACCTGCAAGTTGATAGTAAATTATATCGTCAAATAAACAATTATTTATGACAAGCTCTAAACCTCATAGAGTATATTAGATCTAGATGCAAGAGGTTTATGTGTTTCTCTAGAAAGTGTGTTAGTTACTGCTTTTAATCCAAAGTCATATTTAATACTGATTCATAGAGAGATAACATCAAACGATACTAGTATATGGCCTTATTAGGTTCTGTTAGGCAATTTCTCAATAATGTCTTTATCGTATCTAATATTGGAAGGAACGCTGGAGACAAAAGGCTTAAGTAATGTGTCTGGAATGTTTCCAAGAGTTTCAGTAATGTTATTAGCTCCTCCCCCCCCAACAATCAATTGTGCTGATATTTTAGGTGGCAGGGTGTTCATACATTTACAATTAAATTGAGTTAAAGCTTCCTGAAGAGTTTTAAATTTATGTGGTTTTGGTAGACCATAAAAATGTCCAATGTAATTTTTACCAGAGATATATTTTATTTCTTTGTTAGATTAACTTCAAACTTTTTTTGTTGTACCTCATCAAGCATTTCGTTTTTTTTTCTCTCTTTTACGTTTATAGACCACGTTTGGATCTAAGTGTTCAGAAGCAATTTCTTTATGATCTAAATAATCCATAACTATAAAAATACTACTCTATTCACTTTCCTGTATCGTAATATTTGTATCTTGTCTTAAGTTTAGTAGATCTTATTTTTCTTCTTTAGTAATATTATGAGCCCCCCAGTGGCACAGCGGTATGTCTGTGGACTTACAACGCTAGAAACCGGGTTTCGATACCCGTGGTGGGCAGAGCACAGATAGCCCTTGTGTAGCTTTGTGCATAATTAAAAACAAAACATAAATAAGTAATATTATGCTTAGAATACTTTATAACCATGAAGAAATTTACTATATTATTACATAAAATATCTACTTTTTAAATTTGCATTTTTGAGGAGATCGAAATTAGATTTTTTTCTTACCAAAAATATTCTTTATGTCTTAAAATTCTACAAAATTCATAAAGGTCTCATTTGATTTAAATCTATATCATCAAGTTTGTTATTTAGTGTATAAAATAAACACATTTTCAATAACTTTTCATTTTCTTGGTGATTTAATGTATTTTTTGAAAATATTGATTATTACGTGGGGAATTTCTACCCTTTTGTCAAGAGTTTTTCCTTTCCTCGTTAAATCTTTTTATCTCTGTCTTAAGTTACTAAAATTATTTCTGACATAAGTCTCATCAATTCTCTGGGAACATCAAGTTACCTTTCAGTTAGTTCTGGTGGTTCAAGACTTATTCCAATTTCTCTGATTTCGTTTTTTCGAGTCATGAATGAAAACTTTTATTTTCAGATCTACTTTTTTCTTCTTCTCATATCTGTTTCTTTTTCTCCTTCTTGCCTGCATTTATGTACTTTTAGTTGGTCTTGACATCCAATCTCTAGTTGTTCTGAGAACAATGTTTTCCCCTTTTCTCTACTTACTTTTAGTTGGTCTTGTCAGTCTATCTAGTTTTTCTGAGAACAATGTTTTCCATTTTCTCTACTTACTTTTAGTTGGTCTTTACAGCCAATCTCTAGTTGTTCTGAGAACAATGTTTCCCCTTTTCTCTACTTAATTTTAGTTGGTCTTGACAGTCAATCTCTAGTTGTTCCGAAAACAATGTTTTCCCTTTTTCTCTACTTACTTTTAGTTGGCCTTGACAGCCAATCTCTAGTTGTTCCGAGAACAATGTTTTCCCTTTTCTCTACTTACCTTTAATTGGTCTTGACAGTCAATCTCTAGCTGTTCTGAGAACAATGTTTTCCCTTTTTCTCTACTTACTTTTAGTTGGTTTTGACGGTCAATCTCTAGTTGTTCTGAGAACCATTTTCCCCCTTTTTCTCTACATATTTGATACAGCTATTTAGCCAGTATTGTTCAAGACTTCCTATCATCTGTTGGTCTTATTTAACATTTTTCCATCTATTTTGTTATATAGAAGAAAGAAGGCACACACACATATTTTACCATTACATACTTATTCTGATATAAAGAACAACGAAAGCCTATAAACATATATATTGTTATCAACGGTAACAAGGCTACATTTCGGTTTTAATGATGTCAAACGTATAACGAGGTACCATCGGTAACAAGGATATTTTTCGGTTTTAATGATGTCAAATGTACAATGAGGTATCACATTTAACAATGTTATATTTCGGTTTTAATGATATCAAGTTTACAATGAGGTATCAGCGTTAACAAAGCTATATTTCGGTATTGGTGACGTGATATAAACGATACGGTTCGAACTTGTTTGATGAGTCAATGTCTCATAAGTAAAATTTCGTGTTTAGATGTTAGCACACAAACTCTAATCTTGTTTTGAATCGTTGAATGGGATTTTTTTTTTTCACGTGGAACCTGATAGTGGTTCTATTATTAAATAGCGTTGTATCAAAACCGGTTCTATTATTAAATAGCGTTGTATCAGAACATAAGCTAACTTGAAATCAAAGCGGTCAACATTCTCGTTTTCTAGTTATTCTTTAAATGATAAAAAATAGATGAATGGTGCGTATAGATTTGTTCTTCCATGAGAGCATCTTTTTGTTTGCAAGTTAACTGTCTTGATCTATACACAAAAAAGTCACAGAGTTAAGACTAGAAAATAAAATATATTCTGAAGTTACACAAAGCAGTTTAAGTCGTAATCAATTGAAATTTGCATACTTATTGGTTTGCAGAAGATAATTCGTTATTTTCTTACTGTTTTTAGTATAAAACATATGCTTATTCATTCAACACAGTTCTCATTTAACATAATTTTTCATAATTAGATATTCTCAACATGAACAGAGCACATTTGTGAATTTGACAACCCGGTATTTCACATTAAAACAGCATTCTATTTGTAATGTGATAATTAACTGATTCCAACAACAACAACAACAAAGTTTGTAACTGTACATCTGAGATGATGGTATCAAACCCTGTAACTTATATTATTTTCACAATTGGCTAATTTTAATGCCATAACTATAAAAGTTAGCTAATTTTAATGTCATAACTATAAAAGTTGACTAATTTTCATGTCATAACTGTAAAAGTTGGCTAATTTTAATGCCATAACTATAAAAGTTGGCTAATTTTGATGCCATAACTATAAACGTTAGCTAATTTTAATGCCATAACTATAAAAGTTAGCTACTTTTAATGTCATAACTATAAAAGTTGGCCAATTTTAATGTCATAACTATAAACCTTAGGTAATTTTAATGTAATAACTATAAAATTTGGCTAATTTTAATGCCATAACTATCAAAGTTGGCTAATTTTAATGCGATAACTATAAAAGTTGGCTAATTTTAATGTGATAACTATAAAAGTTGGCTAATTTTAATGCCATAATTATAAACGTTACCTAATTTTAATGTCATAACTATAAAAGTTGGCCAATTTTAATGTCATAACTATAAAAGTTGGCTAATTTTAATGTCATAACTATAAAAGTTGGCTAATTTTAATGCCATAACTATAAACGTTGGCTAATTTTAATGCCATAACTATAAACGTTACCTAATTTTAATGTCATAACTATAAAAGTTGGCCAATTTTAATGTTATAACTATAAAAGTTGGCTAATTTTAATGTCATAACTATAAAAGTTGGCCAATTTTAATGTCATAACTATAAAAGTTGGCTAATTTTAATGTCATAACTATAAACGTTAGCTAATTTTAATGTCATGTCTTAAAAAGAAACAAGTGTAAAAAATATATTATCTCAAACTAAATAACGTTTGGACTTCAAGTACTAAAACTAAATAACATAAAAACTTCAAGTACCAAAACTAAATAACATAAAACCTCAAGTACCAAAACTAAATAACGTTTGGACTTCAAGTACTAAAACTAAATAACGTTTGAACTTCAAGTACTAAAACTAAATAACGTTTGAGCTTCAAGTACCAAAACTAAATAACGTTTGGACTTCAAGTACTAAAACTAAATAACGTTTGAACTTCAAGTACTAAAACTAAATAACGTTTGAGCTTCAAGTACCAAAACTAAATAACGTTTGAACTTCAAGTACCAAAACCAAATAACGTTTGAACTTCAAGTACCAAAACTAAATAACATAAAACTTCAAGTACCAAAACTAAATAACGTTTGGACTTAAAGTACTAAAACTAAATAACGTTTGAACTTCAAGTACCAAAACTAAATAACGTTTAATCTTCATGTACCAAAACTAAATAACGTTTGAACTTCAAGTACCAAAACTAAATAACGTTTGAACTTCAAGTACCAAAACTAAATAACGTTTGAACTTCAAGTACCAAAACTAAATAACGTTTGAACTTCAAGTATCAAAACAAATAACGTTTGAACTTCAAGAACCAAAACTAAATAACGTTTGAACTTCAAGTACCAAAACAAATAACGTTTGAACTTCAAGTACCAAAACTAAATAACGTTTGAACTTCAAGTACCAAAACTAAATAACGTTTGAACTTCAAGTACCAAAACAAATAACGTTTGAACTTCAAGTACCAAAACTAAATAACGTTTGAACTTCAAGTACCAAAACTAAATAACGTTTGAACTTCAAGTACCAAAACTAAATAACGTTTGAACTTCAAGTACCAAAACAAATAACGTTTGAACTTCAAGTACCAAAACTAAATAACGTTTGAACTTCAAGTACCAAAACTAAATAACGTTTGAACTTCAAGTACCATAACAAATAACGTTTGAACTTCAAGTACCAAAACTAAATAACATAAAACTTCAAGTACCAAAACTAAATAACGTTTGAACTTCAAGTACCAAAACAAATAACGTTTGAACTTCAAGTACCAAAACTAAATAACGTTTGAACTTCAAGTACCAAAACAAAAATGTCAAAAGCGACCTTTCCTAAACAGTGTTCAATGATGAAAGTTTGAGACCTTTTTTTAAAGAATCTTAGAGAGATTTTGTAAATGAAAGACAACGCTTCTTTCGAAACATTCAATTCACAGAGCTTTTGAAAAGATTGCGTTAGACTCTTTAATTCTCCCTATTGCCCATCATGAGATGCTGCGTTTTGAATCATGTGGGATGTTTTCCAGTTCTCACATCGAAATTACTAGACCATATGAATTAAGTAGGTTGCCTGTATAGTAGGTTGTTACTTTCTAAACAAGAACCAGACAGTGCGTCCGGCTAACAATAGCTGTCAGCTCTTTTACTCAGCACGGACACTAATACCTTTAATATCCTTTCTGGCAATGTAGGAAATTAACATGTTTATAAGTTTTATCTGATATAACATTAGCATGAAAATAACTATAATTATTGGCGCCAGCTATTAGATCTCAAATAGCAAAAATAATTCAAGTTCCTTACAAATCTGCAGACCATATTTTTTATTATGTAAGCGTGTTTTATATGTTTTGCTTGCATAGACTTTTTTCTTCTGAATTATTCTTTACAATGCATGTCCTCTCTGCTTTTGCCTCTACATGATTCTGTATAAACATTCTTGGCTGTCATGTATAGTAAAAATTCCATTGTTACTACGATACCGTATTGTTCTCTTTTAATCTAGTGGCCCAGCGGTAAGGCTGAGTACTCACATCAATAAAAATCGTGTTTCGATACTCGTGGTAAACATAGCACAAATGTCCCTTTGTGTAAATCCTAATGTAGCTATGCTGTAAAACAAACAAACAAATTGATGAGTTCGTGAGTCGCGTCCACGTTTATATTTACTGACAGTAGAGTAAAAATACTAAGAAAACCACATGGGGAACAGTAGCGTAATAACACTGAGAAAATCACATGGGGAACAGTAGAGTAAAATATTGAGAAAACCACATGAGGGACAGTAGAGTAAACATATTTATAAAACCACATGAGGGACAGTTGAGTAATAACATTGAGAAAACCACATGGGGAAAATAGAGTAAAACACTGAGAAAACCACATGAGGGACTCGACCTTACTTGTGTTATTACTCTATTTCAAGCTACTGTAGATTGTATTAGGGTGTGTGAAATGTTCTTATTGCTGGAGCTGGACTACTTAATTCCTTTAAAAGGGCAAATGATATCCTGGGTATATTTGAACGTTGTCGCCGACATTGTTCATTTAATAATACCCAGGGTACATTTGACGCTGTCGCCGACATTGTTCATTTAATAATACCCAGGGTACATTTGACGCTGTCGCCGACATTGTTCATTTAATAATATCCAGGATATATTTGAACGTTGTCGTCGATATTGCTCATTTAATAATATTCAGGATACATTTGAACGTTTCCGCCGACATTGTTCATTTTAAGTTGAAAAATTCACATCCTGCTAAACTAGAGCTCAAATGGGACAGTAAGACATCGATCTTCCGCACCCATATTGTTTGAAATCATTTCTTAAGATATGAAGGTTTGTTTGTTTTGGAATTTCGCGCAAAGCTACACGAGGGCTATCTGCGCTAGCCGTCCCTAATTTAGCAGTGTAAGACTAGAGGGAAGGCAGCTAGTCATCACCACCCACCGCCAACTCTTGGGCTACTCTTTTACCAACGAATAGTGGGATTGACCGTCACATTATAACGCTCCCACGGCTGAAAGGGCGAGCATGTTTGGTGGGAGATCCTTTTAGTACTTAACACTGAAATAAAATATTTCTAATTCATAGTTAATATATATCAGGAAGAGATTTATTAAAGTCGTTCATTTTTATTTTCAGAATATAGCACCATCAGAGTTGCAATGTCAACGAGGTGGGTAAACAGGAGAGTCAGATGAACTATGTATTTATAAAAATGAGACATTACTATACTTTTCTCGACCTAATATTGAATACAAACTACTCTAAGTATACTAATCAGTACAAAAGGTTAAACTAACTACCTTTTTACTTCGTCTGCAGACTGAGCTATAAAAAATCCTTGGGTACTATGTTGAAGTTTTACTTTCCTTTTGGGATTTATAGTGATTTTAAAGTCGGAACCATCCTCATTAGCGACTTCTATGGCAAGAAGTAAAAGCTTCAATTTCACGAAACAAAGTCTGCAAAAAAAAAGGTTCATATGACTACCTGTGGTTATAGACATATTATACATTACATGTTAGTTTGGTAGTATACCACTATTAAGACGTAACTCTAATTTTACAGGCATGTGTGGCACATTTATGTAACTAATACTTAAAATTGTTATTCCCACTCAAAAGTATAACACCAAATGGATCCTGAGCTTTTAAAACCATAGAACATAGCTCAAGAGTACTGCTGCACATAATAATCAATAAAGTCAAAACTGAGAGTTGCTGAAATCAGAAGATGGTAACTTAAACATCTTTTCGGTAAGCATGGTCGCAGGTTTGAATTCCGGTCTATTTCAGGTTTCAGTTATCCATAAAAATCATTGTTTTATACAAGTTTTAACAAGTCTATACTTAACACTGCTAAGCTGAGTTAGCAAATTGGAAACACATCTCCAAGTACACTTAATTTATACACTTACACAAATCGAGTACATTTTTTATTTTTCTTAGTTAATACCAAATGTGTAGTTGGTAAGTAATATTCTTCAGACAAATATGGACCAACTGCGTTTTATTTCTTAAGTACATATTAATTATACAAGGACAGGTGTTTGCTTCATATAAACATTTTAAAGATTCATTTGTTTCTTGTTTTTTTCTACATTTGTTTTTTTATTTTGTTTCTACATAGATGAAGCATAGACATGCCATCAACAATTTGCTATTTAAATACACTTCTTTTCGTTGTTTCTACATAGATGAAGTATAGACATGACGTCAACAATTTGCTATTTAAATACACTTCTTTTCGTTGTTTCTACATAGATGAAGTATAGACATGACGTCAACAATTTGCTACTTAAATACACTTCTTTTCGTTGTTTCTACATAGATGAAGTATAGACATGACGTCAACAATTTGCTTTTTAAATACACTTCTTTTCGTTGTTTCTACATAGATGAAGTATAGACATGACGTCAACAATTTGCTTTTTAAATACACTTCTTTTCGTTGTTTTTTTTTGTTTGTTTCTACATAGATTAAGTATAGACACGACATCAACAGTTTGCTTTTTAAACACAGTTGTTTATTTTCGTTTCTACATAGCTAAAGTATAGCTATGGCATTAATAATTTCGTTTTTAAACATGTTTCAAGTGTATATCTAGTATATTAAGAGTGGTGATATAAATATTTAGATACATTTCCATGGTGACGTATATACAACTTTCCTGTATATCAAAACTGTTCTTTCATAAACTGTTTACGTTCGTGTTTTTAATGCTTCTATACCTCACCAGTTTTGGATTACTATAGCGTATTGAGACACGTGTGTACATAAAATGCCTTACAATCTTGTCTTTTGAGTACCTATATGGAGTTGTTACAACATGATTTGTGTGTTAGAGTGAGATGGTTACGTTAAGTTTTTACAGATATAATCACATATATATGTCCCCTATATCACTGTCA
>NW_013666174.1:525456-533278 GCF_000517525.1 Limulus polyphemus | reverse complement strand
TAGTGTAGAAGTAATTTGTATTATTTTTGCCTGTGCGTGTGATGTCGTGGTTTTGGTTTGTAAGTTTAGTGTAGAAGTAATTTGTATTATTTTTGCCTGTGCGTGTGATGTCGTGGTTTTGGTTTGTAAGTTTAGTGTAGAAGTAATTTGTATTATTTTTGCCTGTGCGTGTGATGTCGTGGTTTTGGTTTGTAAGTTTAGTGTAGAAGTAATTTGTACTATTTTTTCCTGTGCGTGTGATGTCGCGGTTTTGGTTTGTAAGTTTAGTGTAGAAGTAATTTGTATTATTTGTTTTTGCCCTTGCGTTTCTTTATTACAATTTGCTGGAGGGATTGTTATTATTATTATTTAGTACCCTAAGTTAAATGGCAGCTGGCAAGAGAAGTAAAATTAAAAAAAAAAGTTAATATCTCTCTATCTATTTTGTTAGTGTTAATTTGTTACGTTACTTTGCATGTAATGTTTTTGATAAAAGAAATGAAGACAACATGTAGTACTCAATACTCATCTTCCTTTATTGAATCATTATTTTTTAGCCAAAGACTTATAATATTTACTGAAAGCTTGCCAACTTTCGTGAAGATACATAAATCTTATCGTATCGGACGATGTATCGATACAATCGTATCACGGCTTCACGTTACGATACTCGTATCTCCGCACCTTTAGTTATTTCAGAAGTTTCTCTTGCCTTTTCAACTTTGTATGTGTTAAACCACATAGGGATAACTTTATTAAGAAAGTGATAGCATATTGTTCGTGTTTTAACCATACTTTAACTATGAGAAGATGTGAGCCTGCTTTTAAAGATATTATTTTGCGAACTTTACTAAATCATGTATATCGGTCCATTAATTCTTCTTCAGTTCCTATATCCTTTATGATAGTTTAAGTTTTACAAATAACTATGTATGTTTTATGCTGTTTTTTTTTTAAAATGTGCGTCTATGTTAGCCATATCGAACGCATCTTTAGGCCAGTATTTGAGTATAGAATATAAGTCCCTAGGTTTATTGGGTTCAATTTGTATACGACCTTTATTGATCTAGTTTGTATATTTGGCTTACATCACTATTTCCTTTACTATTTGCGATTAGATAAAAGTACCAGGTACGTTATCCAAAATTGCCTTTTATGTTTTAGTATTATGTTTTATGTTTGTTGTTGTCCTGTCTTGTGGTATTATAAAATCCTTATCATTGTCGTCATTGATTCTTTCAGCTTCTTTAGTAGTTATCATTTTATATGATATGCAGCTTTTGTTGTGAACAGGTATTTTGAACAGCCTCTATTAGTTCATTGTCATCAGTTACATTTGAAGTTGTTCTTTATCTAATTCAATATCTGTCCATTCAGCATCTGAATCAGGGTTTTTGTTGTTACTGTTAGAATTGCTAAAGTTGCTTACATTTATTACTGTTTTAATTTTGGCGGACTCTTCTTTGCTCTGGTCCATGATCCTTTTATCCTGTTTTCCACTTTTTCCGTGTTGGTCAACCTCACACATTCTTAAAATTCACACTCTTTCCCTCCTCTCTTCATCCTAAGCTTTATTAAAGTTCTATCCTAATAGTTGATTCCCTACGTAGAACATTGTCTCAGTTCCTTGTTGTAGGCCTAATCTTAACTCTGTCATTAGGCCTAATACAGTTTAACCTCCCTCCAAACTATGAACGAACTAAACGAATGAATGGACTTTTAAGGAACATCGATTTTTATATCGTAGAAAACATAATTTCATATAATAAACTTTGTGCTTTGAATTTTTTTATTACTGTGATTTTAAATGTTTTGTTCTTTACAGGTTTCTACTTTATCGTGACTTTTTGGGTTATTTCTTAATTAAAATTCTTGGGTTATTGTAAACGAACATTCGTTAGTTCAGTCTACTTATTTTGTAATCTTTGTTCCTGTAAGTTAATTAAACTTTATTTAACTGCTACTACCCAAATCCTGCACCAGTTAAAAAGCTTGACTATTAGAATGTATTAACGATACTAAGAAAAATAACGTGTTATTAACTCAACTAGTAAAGAAAAAGATAATCGCAAACGTTCCCTTATTGGTTTTTTGTTATTTTTTTTACAACCGATGCCGCCATAAAATGTTCATAGAATTATTTCAAACATGGTAAACATAGTTGCAAATAACAGTCAGTGTTTTTCAGATCAAAAAATGAATTAATTATGCACCTGCTGCAACACATCTCGTACCTTGAGAGAGAGAGGGGGGCGTTGTGTATACCAGAGTAATGTACCGAATTTAGCGTAGCCCGAAACGATGTATGTACTAAAGTGATACAAATGTTTTATTAATTTTTGTGAATTTTTATTTGTTCTACTTATTTCGCCACAGGTATTTTCCATTTTTACTGTTGAATTTATCATACCAATATAAAACCTATTTAGAAGTAGCATAAACAGTCAGGCTGAAATGCATTTAGTAAGGCCCGGTGTACTCGTATGGCAACAGCAAAAAAACAAATACCAATAATAATAAAACTAGGAAAACCATTTTGGTGTTATAAAATAAGCAAATAATTTGAAGTTATTAAAAGTCATGAAGATAAAATCTGATGTCTAAATTACAGTTCCTCATTTTAATCTACTTCACACTGAACAGCTGTTGTTCAAGCAGTTGATGATATAAACTCGACTATTACCATATCGTTCGTATTCCAACCGGCGTGATGAGCCATGTATTGGACGAAAAGCCTCGTTAGAACTAGATATAGCAAACACAGCGTCGTTGACACGTTCTTAGATTCTTATTTATATTCACTCTAAGTTCTTATAACTTCGACACACTTTAAAATGCCAATAAATTCATATTATTGTTGAGAATTACGTACACTTCAAAGTGTGGTCGGAGAGCTCTTCAATACGGTGAAAACGCCAATCTCTCGAACGACGACTGAAGTATACTTATAATATATGTTCACAAAACTGAAATGAAGATTTAACTAGAAAGTACTTCGCTATCTCCCTACTCTGGACTGAAATTTTTTAGCCTACTTTATAGTTAGTATTTATATCTTATTATAGAAATTACATTATATTTCAAAAAGTTGTCATTAGTGGACGAGTTTTCTGACCTATTTTAAGGCTTTTATCGCAGTGAGATGATCTTAAAAGCTAATTTTCAAGCTGGAAGATAAAGAACAATCGGAGCATTACAGCTGTAGCAATGATTGTTTAGGGCAAGGCACTTATAGACAGATATACTATGAAAGTCAATTGAACCTTCATGTTTATGTGTATAATGAAATAACCTTTCGAGTTAAAACCAACGGATTTGTCTTGCTTATTCATTCCTTTGTGGACTGTATATATGTATGTGTATAATGAAATAATCTTCGAGTTAAAACCAACGGATCTGTCTTGCTTATTCATTCCTTTGTGGACTGTATATTATATATGTATGTGTATAATGAAACAACCTTCGATAGTTAAAACCAACGGATTTGTCTTGCTTATTCATTCCTTTGTGGACTGTATATTATATATGTATGTGTATAATGAAACAACCTTCGATAGTTAAAACCAACGGATTTGTCTTGCTTATTCATTCCTTTGTGGACTGTACATTATATACGTATGTGTATAATGAAACAACATTTAAGTAAAACCTTTAGAATTTTCTTTCTTCTTTAGACTGTACGTAATCAAATATTGTTAGGAGTAAAAACCTTAGTGTATCGTCTGCCGCTTTTTCTATCATTACACTGCGTATGATAAAGTATTTTTAATTAGTTTATCCTTTCTTTCATTTATAATCTAATTAATGTATTTGTTTATTTGTCATGCATTTTCAGATTACAAATTTGTAAATTTATTGTGGATATATGTTAGAAACACTTGCCATTTGGCATTTTTTAACTTAATTATTACCTTATGTGACACAAGGGTTATATGGTCAGGTCTAATACACAAAGGTTCAGACATAGCTATCCGTTAACTTCGAACTGTTGACCAAGTGGAGGGCAATCAGTAAAATGCACCCGCCACTAACTAGCGTTTTTAACTGAATAGCGAGATTGAATACAAACATTTATTTTCAGATTTTTTTATGTTAGCATAAGATATAAATATATAAATCTTATCAACATTTTGCTGTTGTTCTGCTGCGATACGAGGCAGGTTTCTTAGGATAAAAAGCGAAAAAGAATGAATACTATGACTTGCAAATATAAAAGGATTTTGTAAACTCTGAAAATGATTCAAAATTTTTGTATTCTAAGTTTTTATATTAATTTGCAAATGTTAGTTTTGCTGACGTACCCATATTGATGTGTTAGTGTAATATTTGTGAGGGTTTGAAACTGGGTTAGATAAGCAAACTCATTACTTGTGTATAGTAGAATTTACTTTGGTTCATTTATTTATCTATTGTGGATGTATACTTTCTTGTGTTTGGACGGTTTCCAAATCTCTGATTTACCTGCTGATAAAGAGCATTTGTTGTTTGTTTCTGGAAGAAATATTTTTAAGTCACTTGTTGAAAATACACAGAACTTAACACTGTCACTAATCATTCCACCTTTCCGTCAACATGCGAGACTTTCGTGTTCTTGGTTTAACATAACATTGTAACAGCTACTCTGCTTATAACTTGGATCTTCGGCATCTTCATTAAACCTAATGACGTTTGAACAAATGTAACATTAGTGGTACCTAAATACGTCAAATATGTAAATCCTTTATCTAAATATATCAGATTCGTTGCAGGGTCGTAGACAGAAATATATAAATAGCGGTAATAGTGTATGAAGAAACCTATAAAGGGGTGCACTTTTAGAAGAAAAATAATTAGCAGCGAAGACATACTGGGACATGCACCCTCCGAACATTTTGTAATTTTCACTGAAATGGGGCATTTGATCCTAACCAAAAAAGGTTAGTTGCTAATATGTTTTTTAATCCTCCGTGTCTACCATGCTACTAACGGGTCTGGGTCCTAGCCAAGAAAAGGTTAGTTGCTAATATGTTTTTTAATCCTCCGTGTCTACCATGCTACTAACGGGTCTGGGTCCTAGCCAAGAAAAGGTTAGTTGCTAATATGTTTTTAATCCTCCGTGTCTACCATGCTACTAACGGGTCCGGATCTTAACCAACAAATAACTAAGTTCTTATCTAACTCTCACTGTCTAACATGCCGACTCGACAGTAGTCCAATCCATCAATGCCAAACTCTTATGTTTCTCATTTGGTGCAGCATGAAGGTACTATATTTGCAGAGAAATGAACGAACCTGGTTAAGTAACCCGATTGTCACATGTCAAACCTGACGAAGCACAATTACTCTGAGCGTCTTGATAAATAAAATTAGCTGTTTTTTGTTGTTTTAGTAAAGAAAAAAGATAAACTAGTTTCTAAATTTCAAATCGATGGGGAATCAGTAATGTGAATTATCCCAAATGATTTTTTTTCAATAAAATGAAGCCTAACAATACAAACTTTAAGAGAAATACACTGTACAGACCGTGTGAACCATAACATGTGGAATACGGTATTATTTGTAGTTAAAATGAATTTTATGTTACAATTAAGTTCCTTTCTCAGCTGCGTTTCCACTCTCGCGTGAGTCATCATTGTGAGCTTTCTACACACCGTACTTCAAGACTGTGTGAAACGCAATGCGTGAATATCGTTGGCTGTCTTACGGCTGGGCGCGTTTTCTAATATATCGTAGTTGTAAACTTCTTTACTTTTGTTCCTGCATATCGCTGAAATAAAAGTTTATGGAATATGAGGAAGATCTCGTTTCTCGTGACCCTAAAACCAAAAATATCTCACTGTTGATAGGTGCATTAAATATTTTAATAAGGCGAGTTTTAAGTCACTCTATATGTATGCTCGCCCGTTGTTGGTGGTCTAGCTAGCGTGAGATGAGGAATATAACGTACGCACGTAACTGGATCAATATAAAAACGAATTGATTATGGCCAATTAATGCTAAAATACGGTAGTGTTAATCTGCTCACGTGTCTTGAGTTAACGCGCTTTAACAAAGACTTTATATTGTAACGTGGATCTGAGCTGAAATTGAGCGGAAGACCTGGTTGGAAGATACGTGCAACTAAAGTGTAGTTGAAATGCGATTATACACTTATTTTACTGGGAACCGCATTACATCAGTAACGAATGATGTGACTTGAATTGTTGTAATCGGTCTTATAGTGATATAATGTCGTACACATATTACTACTAAATTATTGAGATTTTCTAGGTAAATAGTGAGTCGGGCGAGCCTAGATGTTAGCGTACTGGACTATGAATCCGAGGGTCCATGGTTCGCGTTCCGTTGCAGCAAAACTGCTCTCCGTACTTTGGAGCTGTGGATGCGTTATAAAAGTGACAATAAAATCTCACTCTTCCGTTAGATCATCCAAAGAGTTGGGTGTGGGTGCTGTAATCTCACTATTCCGTTAGATTATCCAAAGAGTTGGGTGTGGGTGCTGTAATCTCACTATTCCGTTAGATCATCCAAAGAGTTGGGTGTGGGTGCTGTTGGCTAGTTGCTTTTCCTATAATCCATCAATTCTAAATAAAGATTGGCTATGTGCCGATAGATTTTATATAGCTTTCCGAAACAAGCTCAACGCATTGCTTCGTCTTGCTTTCTTACAACGGCTCTGCGTAAGTGTTACGTTTGGATCCAACATTTGAAAATCTCGGATTCATATGTAAGATACGTTCTGTCTCATACAATGGTTGAACTTAACAACGAAACATCAATGAGCAGAAAATAACACAATTCTTGTTTTCTTGTTGTTGTTCGTCTAGTATATTGTATATAAAAACGTACTGGCACTTCTAATTTAACGTTTAATGTCCTTGTATTAATGATAATTAGAATTAGTATTTCGAGTTGCATTTGTTCTTCGGTACATATCAAATGAAAAAGAAACACTAAACAACGTTGGTGATTAAAACAGGAAAAACAATAACAAGTAGTGTTGTAACTAGTAATCGGCTTAGCGGGCCTATTTCAATATGAACTGCAAACGGGAACTTCAGTGGAATTGTCATTTTGCTCATTATTTTATAGACTCATGTTACTGGTTGAATTATGAGTATCCTTACAAAGAGATTTGCAGTGTTAGCCGATTTCCAGGGAAACAGAATGTTGGTAGATAAACCTTGTACCGTTTAGATGAGTGAATGTCTAACTAAAGTGCTGAAGATATATTATTCTTGTACTCTGACGACACGTCTGTATGCATTCCTTATACGTCGACTATCTTATTCTTGTACTCTGACGACACGTCTGTATGCATTCCTTATACGTCGACTATCTTATTCTTGTACTCTGACGACACGTTTGTATGAATTCCTTATACGTCGTCTAAACAAACATTAACAGATACAAAATTAATATCATATGTACTATTGTGTTTCTACCTGGTATCAAAGTTCATTATTTAAATTATAAAGTTTTTAGGAACCCGATTATTTACAATTTAATGTTATTGTTATTGAAAGCTTCTCATTGTTAGAGGAAGAAAAGGAGAGCAAAAAGAGTTTTTTGGTCCCCTGATTGTAGTTATATTTTAAATATCGTATGTCACTTGTTAGTTAGTGAACTCGCAGCTGACAGTTATATTTTAAACATCGTATGTCACTTGTTAGTTAGTGAACTCGCAGCTGACAGTTATATTTTAAACATCGTATGTCACTTGTTAGTTAGTGAACTCGCAGCTGACAGTTATATTTTAAACATCGTATGTCACTTGTTAGTTAGTGAACTCGCAGCTGACAGTTATATTTTAAACATCGTATGTCACTTGTTAGTTAGTGAACTCGCAGCTGACAGTTATATT
>NW_013666174.1:522512-524745 GCF_000517525.1 Limulus polyphemus | reverse complement strand
ATAGTTATATTTTAAACATCGTATGTCACTTGTCAGTTAGTTGAATAACTCGCAGCTGACAGTTATATTTCAAACATCGTATGTCACTTGTCAGTTAGTTGAATAACTCGCAGCTGATAGTTATATTTTAAACATCGTATGTCACTTGTCAGTTAGTTGAATAACTTGCAGCTGACAGTTATATTTTAAACATCGTATGCCACTTGTCAGTTAGTTGAATAACTTGCAGCTGACATAGGCTAGAATATACAGTTGAATTTTCCGATGCTTCATGTTTTTGACTAGAATTTGGGTGAAGCATTCTTGACGATTGTTGGGGGGGGGGGATAGCGCCGTCCCTAAGTATTCACCTAAACAGACAGTTCCTTCCTTCCAAAATAGTTATGGTATCTCACAAACGCTAAACAATATGTTAAGTATAACTTAATAATACTCGTCCGTTTCGTACGATCTATTTTTTACTCTTACTCTGTAGTCTTTGTATTAATAATCTGCACCAGAGCTACCAAGCGAGCCTTAACCGAAGAGTACTTCTGTTCTAGCTCGACTAACTGTGAGCTCTCTATCTCGCCACGATCGATGTAGCGATCGGAGATAGGTGGAATATAACGACAGGATTATTCTGGTTACGTGTGTGCATGCTTTGTTCTAATTAACAAAGTGTGTATTCATACCTTAAACTAGTTTTTAGATATAATCAGTGCGTTAAAATTATCCAATTAAAGTTATTCTAGCAAATAACATGATGATTATTTCTTACAGTCAACTCTGTCGGTTTACATAATTTCATAAATCTTTCAGCGAATATGCATTTAACCGTTTTAAATATATATATTTAGTTATGTTGAATTCTAGCAACGTTATTTCTAAATATTTTTATGTTGAATTCTCAGAGGTGAAAAATGTTGAAAATAGCTCTACAAAAGACTATGTAGTAAAACTTTCATGTCAGAAGCACCCTATTCCTCCTTGCGTTCTTTCCAATGTTACAATTAAGTTCCTTTCTCTGCTGCATTTCCAGACTCGCGTGAGTCATTATTGTGAACTTTCTACATACCATAATTCCGTGTATGAGAACGACAGTTTTCCAGCACCCGTTTCAATAATTCTTCACACAAAAGTACAGCAAGCTGACCAGTAATTCTTTTGGGTTTTATAGTTTTTTAGGTCGAATCTTACACACTATATAATTGGAAAACTCATTAATGTAGTATGTCTAAACGTACGAAATGCTCTTTCAGTTTATTGATCATCTCCACTCATAAAAATAATCTTCTAGTAATTATATATACCACTTTTATCTGTCTTAACTGTGTAATAATCAAATAGTTATCCCATGATATAGCGCATACATCATATAATTAAACACCACTCAATAGCTCAGAAATTAAGAAATATCACTTCCTATTAGTGGCTTCTTTTTAGTGGTGAGTATACCAATTAACTTGTTGGTTTGGAAGTTAATCCCAGCCATATCGATAAGGGGTCATCTCAGCTAATCATTAGAGTTGTCGGACAGATCTTCCTATGGTGTTTCTTTATTTCATCCCTCTTTAGATGCCAGATCAGTAATATCTTCTTCAGCTGAGTCTATATTACACAGTACTCTACTTTCTTTTAATTATAATAAATAATTAAAAACAACGTATTTTATTTACACAATAAAAACTTTATTGAAGCGGTACGGCTTCCACTTTAAAATAGAAATATCACTCTACACGCACATGTTTCAACGTGATCTACGTCATCCTTAGGAGTAACTTACATAACTATTTTATACTTCCCCCCTTGTCGCATTACTTCAATGTTATATTATGACAAGTATAGTGAGATCCAAATTGCTTTTGTGCCACAGCCACATATCAAAGCCATACCCAGTTTCCATGATCGAATTTTCATTCGTTCACTGTTTTATCATGGTATTTCTTAGCTGCCAACATGCAGTTATACCATCAACTAATGGAGACCTCGACTACACCATATGTTCTTGTGGACAGTGTTACATGTCTGCTATAGGAAAAGCATACATTGTGTCCAGAGGAACCTGCTTTTGCTTTCTACCAAACATGAGCATATTTGACAAATAACTATTAAACTATTGCTGTGTGGCCCGGCATGGCCAGGTGGTTAGGGCACTTGACTCACAATCTGAGGGTCGCGGGTTCGAATCCCCGTCACACCAAACATGCTCGCCCTTTCAGCCGTGGGGGCGTTATAATGTGACGGTCAATCC
>NW_013666174.1:519689-521883 GCF_000517525.1 Limulus polyphemus | reverse complement strand
TACACTGCTAAATTAGGGAATGGCTAGCGCAAATAGCTCTCGTGTAGCTTTGCGCGAAATTCAAAAACAAACAAACAAACTATTGCTGTGTTGTGCAGTATGCCATCATGACATATGCTGTCGATACAAGTCACTTCAGTCTATATTAACAATTTTTACATGTGTCTGCTTGATAGTTTGTTTTACTAATTCTGTCAGAAAATAACTGGCTGTTGAAATTAGTCTGTCTTTGTGAATTTCCTCAAGTGTTCTGAATCATGCAATCCATTGTTCAATCAACACATCAGCAACAGACTATGCTGAGGTATTGACCAATAGATAAGCTTTAGGCCACTTGGTAATGTAATCGATAAGGACCAGTGTATACTAACTACCTCATTCAGTTACTGTTAGAGGACTAGCTCTATCATGGACTATTCTCTGCTAGAAAGAACTAACAGCTCTCTGCCAGAGTCCTTTTTGGCTATATTTCTTTTAGGCAGCATATGTAGTACAATATATGCTCCATCAATCAATGTCTTCATACAAATGTAAGTACAAAAACAACATTTATATATTATCACATGTGCATGCAACATCCTAGTGGCTTCCAGCCCTTGAATCATGCAATATCTCAAATATCTCCTGCGTAATAACTCTGGGGACCACAAATCAAGAACATTATCTTGGTGATTTATAGTAATGGTTTAGCACACCTTCCTGTTCTTGTAACTGCTCATACTAGTGCCACATTTACATACATCCAGATTACATTCCTTGATCTTTGGCAGTCATGCCTCATCTTGCTCCATGGCAAGTAGGACACAAGCCTGGAGTTCCTGAGTGTCATTATTGGTATCCATCCACCAGTGGAATCATCATACACTGTATGGTTTGACGTTACTGCTGCTGAAATGGCTTTTATTTCTACGTGATGTTCAGAATCAGGACATTCAACAAGTGGACAAGTTCAGTTTTTGGTGAGACAATCTTCTTACAACTTTGTGATCTAATGTAAAATCATCACTACCAGATGGTTAAAATTCATAAGCCATTTCCATGGTGCCTTGTCCACACGTATGGAAACCTTTTACCATAAAACAATGTTAGAAATGTTTGACAAATACTATAACTCTAAACTTTTCTGTTGTTGTGTGGGTATCTGCATTCAGGAGCCATCAGTGTGTATAAGCACACATTCTACTATGTCCTGTAAATGCAACAATACTGTTCCGATTCTACTATTGTTGGCATCATTACCCACCAGCCTGCAAAATTTTAGCTTGAGTATGCTGATTGTAATAACTTAAATACATGATCATAGTCCTCAGTTTGCCTAAAATGTGTTTCAGCTTTAGTCCTAGCTACCGTGAATTTTAAGATATTGTCCATGAATTGTTTGTAGTATGGTGCAAAACCTGAGAAACTGTCAACCACTTGTTTCATCACAGTTTGTAGCCAATTTCTAGACAGAATCTGTCAAGACTCCATCTATCCCTACAATGTGTCCAGAAACCAGATCTGAATCAATTGGCACCTTTCAATGGATCCAGGCATTCGTTAGTCTACAGTGGGCGTTACTGCATTGACCAATTTAAAATTGAAATTTATACAGACCTTGGCCTGCTCTCGTTATTTTTTTGACAAACACCAGTCGTGATGATCAAACGATTTCTGAATGTCTTATGATTCCATCCTTCAATTTTAACGTCCACTATATCTTAAATCTGGTTATATCCATAGAGCTCCAGGGAAGCCTGCGTGGTGATTGTTTTATTGGATATGTGTGACCTATAACTGTCTATTGGTAAGGTAGTGTTGTCTGGCACAAACGATCATCCGGTCCCACAAAACATTGCCATAGTCAACCAACCACCTCAGATGTTCTGATAGTTGGTTATTTGCTCTCGGACTTGGTGTGGCAGAAACAATCCTAGCTGCACAGTTAGTTCCAGTGGGAAGTTTAATAGTCGATTGTCTGTAATTACAGAGAAACGCCGGAACAGCGTCACCTTCAGACAAATAATTGCTCAAGCAAGTGCAGCCTGCTTTAATGATAAGAAAGAGGAAAACAAATCCTGGTAATTGGCGCCAAAATTTCAACTTGCTACTTTTCGCTGTTGTATTCTTAGATACACTGAGTAAGAACCGTAGGTAACAGGAAGAATGAGTACTACACGATCATAGAGTTAAAACTGGACATTTTACTTGAATA